>NW_028135106.1:0-125194 GCF_964662115.1 Mustela nivalis
TGCGGTGGGAGAAACCCGCATACAGCGAAAGCCTCTTTGCCTGGGCCTCTCCCTTAGGAAAGCACAGCATTCGTTGGGAAATCAGAGTTGGGTTTGGGGATGCTGCTGCTGCTTGCCTGAGCGAGTCTCGGCAACATGGTGGAAGATACCCGCATGGAGCGAAATCCTCTTTGCCCTAGCATCCCCTCTGCCTGAGAGAGAAGCATGGTTGCACACGTCTGTCACCGCGCTCCCCAGGAGCAATTTTGGGGAAGGCACAGCACGCCGCCCCAGGGAAGAGAAGGATCCCTTGGCCTTGGGTCTAGAAACGCTCGGGAGTCAGAATAGCCTGCCGAGGCACGAACAGCAGGCCATGAGAAGACAAGTGTCCTCTACTCCCTGTGCGGAGAGATTGAAGCCTGGCTGCTAAGGAGACATGAGGGGAAGACAAGGGCATGGGTGCGTGCTCCACTCTGAGGAAGGAGTCTGGGCAGAAGGCAGGCCTGTCCTGTGCCTCTTGTCCCAAGGGGAAAGCATCTCTTTGGCCACCTGTCCCAAGGGCAGACTTGGGCTTGCCACCAGGTGCCATACCCGGAACTCGCAGAAACAACCCCATGGAGAAACGTGCAGTCAGATGCCGTCTTCCACCAAGATATGGCAGCATTGTGGGTGGCCGGGGGTGTGCCGGGGAAAGAGTGGAGACAGTCCCCACCGTTCCCCATCCCAGTGCTCGGGCCCTGTGCAGGGATCCTGTCGCCTCTTCTCTCCTGTGGTGAAGGCACTGGCCTTGACCCCGAGTCTGCCCGAGCGCCGGAGCAAAAGGCAAAGCCTTACCTACGCCAGGAGATGGTAATAGGCATAGAGTGTCATGCTAGGCCACGCACGCTGCTGCAGGGTTGTGACTGTGTCTGCTTAGATCGGCTTAGCAAGGTGAACCCCGGGCGCGAACTTGGAGCCCGGGGAAACAAGGCCCAAGAGGCACCAGCTCTCCCGCGGCTCTTCTTTCCAGCCGCGACAGAGTGAACGACCAAAGCCTTGCTGAGGAAGCAGCAGCGAAGTGCGGTTTGCGCCAAGCTGAAAACCTCTGCGAAAGCATAGCAGTCGCTGGGAAATCAGAGTCGGTTCTGTGGGATGCTGCCTGCTGCTTGCCGGAGCTAGTCTCCACTGCACGGTGGAATAAACCCGCATGGAGCGAAATCCTCTTTGCCTGGGCTTCCGCTCTGCCTGAGAGAGAAGCGCGGTGGTGCCTGTGGAAAGAGCCTTAAGGAAAGGGACACATCTGTCACTGCAGAGCGAAGGAAGCCGGGCTGCTAAGGAGACACGAGGGGGAGATTAGGGCAGGGGAAAGGGCTCCACTCTGAGGAAGGAGTCTGGGCAGAAAGCATGCCTGTCCTGAGCCTTTGGGCCCAAGGAGACAGCAGCTCCTAGGCCACCTGACCGTGGTGGAGCCATGGGCTTGCCACCAGGCGCCTACCCTAAACTCGAGAAACAACTCCCAGAAAGACCTGGCCATCAGATGCCGTCTTCCTCCGGGATGTAGAAGCTTGGAGGAGGCCCGGGTTTTAAGGGGAAGGAGTGGTGACAGTCCCCCAAGCTCCCTATTCAGTGCACGGGCGGTGTGCAGGGATCCTGTCACCTCTCCTTTCCTGTGGGGAAAGCACAGGCCTAGTCCGCGAGTCGGCCTGAGCGCCAGAGTAAAAGGCCAAGCGATGCCTACACCGGGAGATGGTAGTGTGCATGGAGTGCCATCCTAGGCTAAGCGCGCTACTGCACGGTTGTGACTGTGTCTGCTTAGTTCGGCCGGGCAGGGTGAACCCAGGACGCGAACATGGAGCCAGGGAAAGCAAGGCCCAAGAGGCACCAGCTCTTCCGCAGCTCTTCTTCCCTGACGCGACAGAAGCCTTGCTGAGGAAGCAGTGGCGAAGTGCTGTTTGCTCCAAACCAAAGCCTCTGCGAAAGGACAACATTCCCTGAGAAATGTTTTGGGGGCTGCTGCTGCGTGCCTTAGCCCAGTCTCGCGGTGGGAGAAACCCGCATACAGCGAAAGCCCCTTTGCCTTGGCATCTCCCCTTGGAAAGCACAGCATTCGTTGGGAAATCAAAGTTGGGTTTGGGGATGCTGCTGCTGCTTGCCTAAGCGAGTCTCCGCAGCATGTTGGAAGACACCCGCATGGAGCGAAATCCTCTTTGCCCTAGCATCCTTTCTGCCTGAGAGAGAAGCATGGTTGCTCACGTCTGTCACCACGCTCCCCAGGAGCAAGTGTGGGGAAGGCACAGCACGCCGCCCCCGGGGAAGAGAAGGATCCCTTGGCCTTGGGGTCGGGAAACGCTCGGGAACAGGATAGCCTGCCGCGGCTCGAAATGCAGGCCGGTGGCCAGACATGTGTCACCCGCTCCCTGTGCGGAGAGATGGAAGCCTGGCTGCTAAGGAGACATGAGGGGACGACTAGGGCAGGGGCGCGTGCTCCACTCTGAGGAAGGAGTCTGGGCAGAAGGCAGGCCTGTCCTGTGCCTCTTGTCCCAAGGGGAAAGCATCTCCTTGGCCACCTGTCCCAAGGGCAGACTTGGGCTTGCCACCAGGTGCCATACCCGGAACTCGCAGAAACAACCCCATGGAGAAACGTGCAGTCAGATGCCCTCTTCCACCAAGATGTGGCAGCATTGTGGGTGGCCGGGGTGTGCCGGGGAAAGAGTGGAGACAGTCCCCACTGTTCCCCATCCCAGTGCTCGGGCCTTGTGCAGGGATCCTGTTGCCTCCTCTCTCCTGTGGTGAAGGCACTGGCATTGACCCCGAGTCTGCCCGAGCGCCGGAGCAAAAGGCAAAGCCTTACCTACGCCAGGAGATGGTAATAGCCATAGAGTGTCATGCTAGGCCACGCACGCTGCTGCAGGGTTGTGACTGTGTCTGCTTAGATCGGCTTAGCAAGGTGAACCCCGGGCGCGAACTTGGAGCCCGGGAAAACATGGCCCAAGAGGCACCAGCTCTCCCGCGGCTCTTCTTTCCAGCCGCGACAGAGCGAACGACCAAAGCCTTGCTGAGGAAGCAGCAGCGAAGTGCGGTGTGCGCCAAGCTGAAAACCTCTGCGAAAGCATAGCAGTCGCTGGGAAATCAGAGTCGGTTCTGTGGGCTGCTTTTGTTGCTTGCCTTAGCCTAGTATTCGCAGCACAATGGGAAAAACCCGCATAGAGCGAAAGCTTCTTGGCCGGGGCATCCTCTCTGGGAAAGCACAGCATTCTCTGGAAAATCAGAGTCGGGTCTGTGGGATGCTGCCTGCTGCTTGCCGGAGCTAGTCTCCACTGCACGGTGGAATAAACCCGCATGGAGCGAAATCCTCTTTGCCTGGGCTTCCGCTCTGCCTGAGAGAGAAGCGCGGTGGTGCCTGTGGAAAGAGCCTTAAGGAAAGGGACACATCTGTCACTGCAGAGCGAAGGAAGCCGGGCTGCTAAGGAAACACGAGGGGGAGATTAGGGCAGGGGAAAGGGCTCCACTCTGAGAAAGGAGTCTGGGCAGAAAGCATGCCTGTCCTGAGCCTTTGGGCCCAAGGAGACAGCAGCTCCTTGGCCACCTGACCGTGGTGGAGCCATGGGCTTGCAACCAGGCGCCTACCCTAAACTGGAGAAACAACTCCCAGAAAGACCTGGCCATCAGATGCCATCTTCCTCCGGGATGTAGAAGCTTGGAGGAGGCCCGGGTTTTAAGGGGAAGGAGTGGTGACAGTCCCCCAAAGCTCCCTATTCAGTGCACGGGCGGTGTGCAGGGATCCTGTCACCTCTCCTTTCCTGTGGGGAAAGCACAGGCCTAGTCCGCGAGTCGGCCTGAGCGCCAGAGTAAAAGGCCAAGCGATGCCTACACCGGGAGATGGTAGTGTGCATGGAGTGCCATCCTAGGCTAAGCGCGCTACTACACGGTTGTGACTGTGTCTGCGTAGTTCGGCCTGGCAGGGTGAACCCAGGACGCGAACATGGAGCCAGGGAAAGCAAGGCCCAAGAGGCACCAGCTCTCCCGCAGCTCTTCTTCCCTGACGCGACAGAAGCCTTGCTGAGGAAGCAGTGGCGAAGGGCTGTTTGCTCCAAACCAAAGCCTCTGCGAAAGGACAGCATTCCCCGAGAAATGTTTTGGGGGCTGCTGCTGCGTGCCTGAGCCCCGTCTCGCGGTGGGAGAAACCCGCATACAGCGAAAGCCCCTTTGCCTTGGCATCTCCCCTTGGAAAGCACAGCATTCGTTGGGAAATCAGAGTTGGGTTTGGGGATGCTGCTGCTGCTTGCCTAAGCGAGTCTCCGCAGCATGTTGGAAGATACCCGCATGGAGCGAAATCCTCTTTGCCCTAGCATCCTTTCTGCCTGAGAGAGAAGCATGGTTGCTCAAGTCTGTCACCACGCTTCCCAGGAGCAAGTGTGGGGAAGGCACAGCACGCCGCCCCCGAGGAAGAGAAGGATCCCTTGGCCTTGGGGTCGGGAAACGCTCGGGAACAGGATAGCCTGCCGCGGCACGAAATGCAGGCCGGTGGCCAGACATGTCTCACCCGCTCCCTGTGCGGAGCGATGGAAGCCTGGCTGCTAAGGAGACATGAGGGGACGACTAGGGCAGGGGCGCGTGCTCCACTCTAAGGAGTCTGGGCAGAAGGCAGGCCTGTCCTGTGCCTCTGTTACCAAGGGGACAGCATCTCCTTGGCCACCTGTCCCAAGGGCAGACTTGGGCTTGCCACCAGGTGCCATACCCGGAACTCGCAGAAACAACCCCATGGAGAAACGTGCAGTCAGATGCCGTCTTCCACCAAGATGTGGCAGCATTGTGGGTGGCCGGGGTGTGCCGGGGAAAGAGTGGAGACAGTCCCCACTGTTCCCCATCCCAGTGCTCGGGCCTTGTGCAGGGATCCTGTTGCCTCCTCTCTCCTGTGGTGAAGGCACTGGCCTTGACCCCGAGTCTGCCCGAGCACCGGAGCAAAAGGCAAAGCCTTACCAGAGCAGGAGATGGAATTAGGAATAGAGTGCCATGCTAGGCCACGCACGCTGCTGCAGGGTTGTGAATGTGTCTGCCTAGTTCGGCTTAGCAAAGTGAAATCCGGGCGCGAACATGGAGCCAGGGAAAGCAAGGCCCAAGAGGCAACAGCTCTCCCGCAGCTCTTCTTCCCTGACTCGACTGAAGCTTTGCTGAGGAAGCAGCGGCGAAGTGCTGTTCGCTCCAAACCAAAGCCTCTGCGAAAGCACAGCATTCGCTGAGAAATGTTGTGCGGGCTGCTGCTGTTTCCCTGAGCCCAGTCTTGCGGTGGGAGAAACCCGCATACAGCGAAAGCCTCTTTGCCTGGGCCTCTCCCTTAGGAAAGCACAGCATTCGTTGGGAAATCAGAGTTGGGTTTGGGGATGCTGCTGCTGCTTGCCTGAGCGAGTCTCGGCAACATGGTGGAAGATACCCGCATGGAGCGAAATCCTCTTTGCCCTAGCATCCCCTCTGCCTGAGAGAGAAGCATGGTTGCACACGTCTGTCACCGCGCTCCCCAGGAGCAATTTTGGGGAAGGCACAGCACGCCGCCCCAGGGAAGAGAAGGATCCCTTGGCCTTGGGTCTAGAAACGCTCGGGAGTCAGAATAGCCTGCCGAGGCACGAACAGCAGGCCATGAGAAGACAAGTGTCCTCTACTCCCTGTGCGGAGAGATTGAAGCCTGGCTGCTAAGGAGACATGAGGGGAAGACAAGGGCATGGGTGCGTGCTCCACTCTGAGGAAGGAGTCTGGGCAGAAGGCAGGCCTGTCCTGTGCCTCTTGTCCCAAGGGGAAAGCATCTCTTTGGCCACCTGTCCCAAGGGCAGACTTGGGCTTGCCACCAGGTGCCATACCCGGAACTCGCAGAAACAACCCCATGGAGAAACGTGCAGTCAGATGCCGTCTTCCACCAAGATATGGCAGCATTGTGGGTGGCCGGGGGTGTGCCGGGGAAAGAGTGGAGACAGTCCCCACCGTTCCCCATCCCAGTGCTCGGGCCCTGTGCAGGGATCCTGTCGCCTCTTCTCTCCTGTGGTGAAGGCACTGGCCTTGACCCCGAGTCTGCCCGAGCGCCGGAGCAAAAGGCAAAGCCTTACCTACGCCAGGAGATGGTAATAGGCATAGAGTGTCATGCTAGGCCACGCACGCTGCTGCAGGGTTGTGACTGTGTCTGCTTAGATCGGCTTAGCAAGGTGAACCCCGGGCGCGAACTTGGAGCCCGGGGAAACAAGGCCCAAGAGGCACCAGCTCTCCCGCGGCTCTTCTTTCCAGCCGCGACAGAGTGAACGACCAAAGCCTTGCTGAGGAAGCAGCAGCGAAGTGCGGTTTGCGCCAAGCTGAAAACCTCTGCGAAAGCATAGCAGTCGCTGGGAAATCAGAGTCGGTTCTGTGGGATGCTGCCTGCTGCTTGCCGGAGCTAGTCTCCACTGCACGGTGGAATAAACCCGCATGGAGCGAAATCCTCTTTGCCTGGGCTTCCGCTCTGCCTGAGAGAGAAGCGCGGTGGTGCCTGTGGAAAGAGCCTTAAGGAAAGGGACACATCTGTCACTGCAGAGCGAAGGAAGCCGGGCTGCTAAGGAGACACGAGGGGGAGATTAGGGCAGGGGAAAGGGCTCCACTCTGAGGAAGGAGTCTGGGCAGAAAGCATGCCTGTCCTGAGCCTTTGGGCCCAAGGAGACAGCAGCTCCTAGGCCACCTGACCGTGGTGGAGCCATGGGCTTGCCACCAGGCGCCTACCCTAAACTCGAGAAACAACTCCCAGAAAGACCTGGCCATCAGATGCCGTCTTCCTCCGGGATGTAGAAGCTTGGAGGAGGCCCGGGTTTTAAGGGGAAGGAGTGGTGACAGTCCCCCAAGCTCCCTAT
This sequence comes from Mustela nivalis, assembly GCF_964662115.1. Taxonomy (NCBI): domain Eukaryota; kingdom Metazoa; phylum Chordata; class Mammalia; order Carnivora; family Mustelidae; genus Mustela; species Mustela nivalis. The sequence goes on from NW_028135106.1 coordinate 6,822, forward strand.
TCAGTGCACGGGCGGTGTGCAGGGATCCTGTCACCTCTCCTTTCCTGTGGGGAAAGCACAGGCCTAGTCCGCGAGTCGGCCTGAGCGCCAGAGTAAAAGGCCAAGCGATGCCTACACCGGGAGATGGTAGTGTGCATGGAGTGCCATCCTAGGCTAAGCGCGCTACTGCACGGTTGTGACTGTGTCTGCTTAGTTCGGCCGGGCAGGGTGAACCCAGGACGCGAACATGGAGCCAGGGAAAGCAAGGCCCAAGAGGCACCAGCTCTTCCGCAGCTCTTCTTCCCTGACGCGACAGAAGCCTTGCTGAGGAAGCAGTGGCGAAGTGCTGTTTGCTCCAAACCAAAGCCTCTGCGAAAGGACAACATTCCCTGAGAAATGTTTTGGGGGCTGCTGCTGCGTGCCTTAGCCCAGTCTTGCGGTGGGAGAAACCCGCATACAGCGAAAGCCCCTTTGCCTTGGCATCTCCCCTTGGAAAGCACAGCATTCGTTGGGAAATCAAAGTTGGGTTTGGGGATGCTGCTGCTGCTTGCCTAAGCGAGTCTCCGCAGCATGTTGGAAGACACCCGCATGGAGCGAAATCCTCTTTGCCCTAGCATCCTTTCTGCCTGAGAGAGAAGCATGGTTGCTCACGTCTGTCACCACGCTCCCCAGGAGCAAGTGTGGGGAAGGCACAGCACGCCGCCCCCGGGGAAGAGAAGGATCCCTTGGCCTTGGGGTCGGGAAACGCTCGGGAACAGGATAGCCTGCCGCGGCTCGAAATGCAGGCCGGTGGCCAGACATGTGTCACCCGCTCCCTGTGCGGAGAGATGGAAGCCTGGCTGCTAAGGAGACATGAGGGGACGACTAGGGCAGGGGCGCGTGCTCCACTCTGAGGAAGGAGTCTGGGCAGAAGGCAGGCCTGTCCTGTGCCTCTTGTCCCAAGGGGAAAGCATCTCCTTGGCCACCTGTCCCAAGGGCAGACTTGGGCTTGCCACCAGGTGCCATACCCGGAACTCGCAGAAACAACCCCATGGAGAAACGTGCAGTCAGATGCCCTCTTCCACCAAGATGTGGCAGCATTGTGGGTGGCCGGGGTGTGCCGGGGAAAGAGTGGAGACAGTCCCCACTGTTCCCCATCCCAGTGCTCGGGCCTTGTGCAGGGATCCTGTTGCCTCCTCTCTCCTGTGGTGAAGGCACTGGCATTGACCCCGAGTCTGCCCGAGCGCCGGAGCAAAAGGCAAAGCCTTACCTACGCCAGGAGATGGTAATAGCCATAGAGTGTCATGCTAGGCCACGCACGCTGCTGCAGGGTTGTGACTGTGTCTGCTTAGATCGGCTTAGCAAGGTGAACCCCGGGCGCGAACTTGGAGCCCGGGAAAACATGGCCCAAGAGGCACCAGCTCTCCCGCGGCTCTTCTTTCCAGCCGCGACAGAGCGAACGACCAAAGCCTTGCTGAGGAAGCAGCAGCGAAGTGCGGTGTGCGCCAAGCTGAAAACCTCTGCGAAAGCATAGCAGTCGCTGGGAAATCAGAGTCGGTTCTGTGGGCTGCTTTTGTTGCTTGCCTTAGCCTAGTATTCGCAGCACAATGGGAAAAACCCGCATAGAGCGAAAGCTTCTTGGCCGGGGCATCCTCTCTGGGAAAGCACAGCATTCTCTGGAAAATCAGAGTCGGGTCTGTGGGATGCTGCCTGCTGCTTGCCGGAGCTAGTCTCCACTGCACGGTGGAATAAACCCGCATGGAGCGAAATCCTCTTTGCCTGGGCTTCCGCTCTGCCTGAGAGAGAAGCGCGGTGGTGCCTGTGGAAAGAGCCTTAAGGAAAGGGACACATCTGTCACTGCAGAGCGAAGGAAGCCGGGCTGCTAAGGAAACACGAGGGGGAGATTAGGGCAGGGGAAAGGGCTCCACTCTGAGAAAGGAGTCTGGGCAGAAAGCATGCCTGTCCTGAGCCTTTGGGCCCAAGGAGACAGCAGCTCCTTGGCCACCTGACCGTGGTGGAGCCATGGGCTTGCAACCAGGCGCCTACCCTAAACTGGAGAAACAACTCCCAGAAAGACCTGGCCATCAGATGCCATCTTCCTCCGGGATGTAGAAGCTTGGAGGAGGCCCGGGTTTTAAGGGGAAGGAGTGGTGACAGTCCCCCAAAGCTCCCTATTCAGTGCACGGGCGGTGTGCAGGGATCCTGTCACCTCTCCTTTCCTGTGGGGAAAGCACAGGCCTAGTCCGCGAGTCGGCCTGAGCGCCAGAGTAAAAGGCCAAGCGATGCCTACACCGGGAGATGGTAGTGTGCATGGAGTGCCATCCTAGGCTAAGCGCGCTACTACACGGTTGTGACTGTGTCTGCGTAGTTCGGCCTGGCAGGGTGAACCCAGGACGCGAACATGGAGCCAGGGAAAGCAAGGCCCAAGAGGCACCAGCTCTCCCGCAGCTCTTCTTCCCTGACGCGACAGAAGCCTTGCTGAGGAAGCAGTGGCGAAGGGCTGTTTGCTCCAAACCAAAGCCTCTGCGAAAGGACAGCATTCCCCGAGAAATGTTTTGGGGGCTGCTGCTGCGTGCCTGAGCCCCGTCTCGCGGTGGGAGAAACCCGCATACAGCGAAAGCCCCTTTGCCTTGGCATCTCCCCTTGGAAAGCACAGCATTCGTTGGGAAATCAGAGTTGGGTTTGGGGATGCTGCTGCTGCTTGCCTAAGCGAGTCTCCGCAGCATGTTGGAAGATACCCGCATGGAGCGAAATCCTCTTTGCCCTAGCATCCTTTCTGCCTGAGAGAGAAGCATGGTTGCTCAAGTCTGTCACCACGCTTCCCAGGAGCAAGTGTGGGGAAGGCACAGCACGCCGCCCCCGAGGAAGAGAAGGATCCCTTGGCCTTGGGGTCGGGAAACGCTCGGGAACAGGATAGCCTGCCGCGGCACGAAATGCAGGCCGGTGGCCAGACATGTCTCACCCGCTCCCTGTGCGGAGCGATGGAAGCCTGGCTGCTAAGGAGACATGAGGGGACGACTAGGGCAGGGGCGCGTGCTCCACTCTAAGGAGTCTGGGCAGAAGGCAGGCCTGTCCTGTGCCTCTGTTACCAAGGGGACAGCATCTCCTTGGCCACCTGTCCCAAGGGCAGACTTGGGCTTGCCACCAGGTGCCATACCCGGAACTCGCAGAAACAACCCCATGGAGAAACGTGCAGTCAGATGCCGTCTTCCACCAAGATGTGGCAGCATTGTGGGTGGCCGGGGTGTGCCGGGGAAAGAGTGGAGACAGTCCCCACTGTTCCCCATCCCAGTGCTCGGGCCTTGTGCAGGGATCCTGTTGCCTCCTCTCTCCTGTGGTGAAGGCACTGGCCTTGACCCCGAGTCTGCCCGAGCACCGGAGCAAAAGGCAAAGCCTTACCAGAGCAGGAGATGGAATTAGGAATAGAGTGCCATGCTAGGCCACGCACGCTGCTGCAGGGTTGTGAATGTGTCTGCCTAGTTCGGCTTAGCAAAGTGAAATCCGGGCGCGAACATGGAGCCAGGGAAAGCAAGGCCCAAGAGGCAACAGCTCTCCCGCAGCTCTTCTTCCCTGACTCGACTGAAGCTTTGCTGAGGAAGCAGCGGCGAAGTGCTGTTCGCTCCAAACCAAAGCCTCTGCGAAAGCACAGCATTCGCTGAGAAATGTTGTGCGGGCTGCTGCTGTTTCCCTGAGCCCAGTCTTGCGGTGGGAGAAACCCGCATACAGCGAAAGCCTCTTTGCCTGGGCCTCTCCCTTAGGAAAGCACAGCATTCGTTGGGAAATCAGAGTTGGGTTTGGGGATGCTGCTGCTGCTTGCCTGAGCGAGTCTCGGCAACATGGTGGAAGATACCCGCATGGAGCGAAATCCTCTTTGCCCTAGCATCCCCTCTGCCTGAGAGAGAAGCATGGTTGCACACGTCTGTCACCGCGCTCCCCAGGAGCAATTTTGGGGAAGGCACAGCACGCCGCCCCAGGGAAGAGAAGGATCCCTTGGCCTTGGGTCTAGAAACGCTCGGGAGTCAGAATAGCCTGCCGAGGCACGAACAGCAGGCCATGAGAAGACAAGTGTCCTCTACTCCCTGTGCGGAGAGATTGAAGCCTGGCTGCTAAGGAGACATGAGGGGAAGACAAGGGCATGGGTGCGTGCTCCACTCTGAGGAAGGAGTCTGGGCAGAAGGCAGGCCTGTCCTGTGCCTCTTGTCCCAAGGGGAAAGCATCTCTTTGGCCACCTGTCCCAAGGGCAGACTTGGGCTTGCCACCAGGTGCCATACCCGGAACTCGCAGAAACAACCCCATGGAGAAACGTGCAGTCAGATGCCGTCTTCCACCAAGATATGGCAGCATTGTGGGTGGCCGGGGGTGTGCCGGGGAAAGAGTGGAGACAGTCCCCACCGTTCCCCATCCCAGTGCTCGGGCCCTGTGCAGGGATCCTGTCGCCTCTTCTCTCCTGTGGTGAAGGCACTGGCCTTGACCCCGAGTCTGCCCGAGCGCCGGAGCAAAAGGCAAAGCCTTACCTACGCCAGGAGATGGTAATAGGCATAGAGTGTCATGCTAGGCCACGCACGCTGCTGCAGGGTTGTGACTGTGTCTGCTTAGATCGGCTTAGCAAGGTGAACCCCGGGCGCGAACTTGGAGCCCGGGGAAACAAGGCCCAAGAGGCACCAGCTCTCCCGCGGCTCTTCTTTCCAGCCGCGACAGAGTGAACGACCAAAGCCTTGCTGAGGAAGCAGCAGCGAAGTGCGGTTTGCGCCAAGCTGAAAACCTCTGCGAAAGCATAGCAGTCGCTGGGAAATCAGAGTCGGTTCTGTGGGATGCTGCCTGCTGCTTGCCGGAGCTAGTCTCCACTGCACGGTGGAATAAACCCGCATGGAGCGAAATCCTCTTTGCCTGGGCTTCCGCTCTGCCTGAGAGAGAAGCGCGGTGGTGCCTGTGGAAAGAGCCTTAAGGAAAGGGACACATCTGTCACTGCAGAGCGAAGGAAGCCGGGCTGCTAAGGAGACACGAGGGGGAGATTAGGGCAGGGGAAAGGGCTCCACTCTGAGGAAGGAGTCTGGGCAGAAAGCATGCCTGTCCTGAGCCTTTGGGCCCAAGGAGACAGCAGCTCCTAGGCCACCTGACCGTGGTGGAGCCATGGGCTTGCCACCAGGCGCCTACCCTAAACTCGAGAAACAACTCCCAGAAAGACCTGGCCATCAGATGCCGTCTTCCTCCGGGATGTAGAAGCTTGGAGGAGGCCCGGGTTTTAAGGGGAAGGAGTGGTGACAGTCCCCCAAGCTCCCTATTCAGTGCACGGGCGGTGTGCAGGGATCCTGTCACCTCTCCTTTCCTGTGGGGAAAGCACAGGCCTAGTCCGCGAGTCGGCCTGAGCGCCAGAGTAAAAGGCCAAGCGATGCCTACACCGGGAGATGGTAGTGTGCATGGAGTGCCATCCTAGGCTAAGCGCGCTACTGCACGGTTGTGACTGTGTCTGCTTAGTTCGGCCGGGCAGGGTGAACCCAGGACGCGAACATGGAGCCAGGGAAAGCAAGGCCCAAGAGGCACCAGCTCTTCCGCAGCTCTTCTTCCCTGACGCGACAGAAGCCTTGCTGAGGAAGCAGTGGCGAAGTGCTGTTTGCTCCAAACCAAAGCCTCTGCGAAAGGACAACATTCCCTGAGAAATGTTTTGGGGGCTGCTGCTGCGTGCCTTAGCCCAGTCTCGCGGTGGGAGAAACCCGCATACAGCGAAAGCCCCTTTGCCTTGGCATCTCCCCTTGGAAAGCACAGCATTCGTTGGGAAATCAAAGTTGGGTTTGGGGATGCTGCTGCTGCTTGCCTAAGCGAGTCTCCGCAGCATGTTGGAAGACACCCGCATGGAGCGAAATCCTCTTTGCCCTAGCATCCTTTCTGCCTGAGAGAGAAGCATGGTTGCTCACGTCTGTCACCACGCTCCCCAGGAGCAAGTGTGGGGAAGGCACAGCACGCCGCCCCCGGGGAAGAGAAGGATCCCTTGGCCTTGGGGTCGGGAAACGCTCGGGAACAGGATAGCCTGCCGCGGCTCGAAATGCAGGCCGGTGGCCAGACATGTGTCACCCGCTCCCTGTGCGGAGAGATGGAAGCCTGGCTGCTAAGGAGACATGAGGGGACGACTAGGGCAGGGGCGCGTGCTCCACTCTGAGGAAGGAGTCTGGGCAGAAGGCAGGCCTGTCCTGTGCCTCTTGTCCCAAGGGGAAAGCATCTCCTTGGCCACCTGTCCCAAGGGCAGACTTGGGCTTGCCACCAGGTGCCATACCCGGAACTCGCAGAAACAACCCCATGGAGAAACGTGCAGTCAGATGCCCTCTTCCACCAAGATGTGGCAGCATTGTGGGTGGCCGGGGTGTGCCGGGGAAAGAGTGGAGACAGTCCCCACTGTTCCCCATCCCAGTGCTCGGGCCTTGTGCAGGGATCCTGTTGCCTCCTCTCTCCTGTGGTGAAGGCACTGGCATTGACCCCGAGTCTGCCCGAGCGCCGGAGCAAAAGGCAAAGCCTTACCTACGCCAGGAGATGGTAATAGCCATAGAGTGTCATACTAGGCCACGCACGCTGCTGCAGGGTTGTGACTGTGTCTGCTTAGATCGGCTTAGCAAGGTGAACCCCGGGCGCGAACTTGGAGCCCGGGAAAACATGGCCCAAGAGGCACCAGCTCTCCCGCGGCTCTTCTTTCCAGCCGCGACAGAGCGAACGACCAAAGCCTTGCTGAGGAAGCAGCAGCGAAGTGCGGTGTGCGCCAAGCTGAAAACCTCTGCGAAAGCATAGCAGTCGCTGGGAAATCAGAGTCGGTTCTGTGGGCTGCTTTTGTTGCTTGCCTTAGCCTAGTATTCGCAGCACAATGGGAAAAACCCGCATAGAGCGAAAGCTTCTTGGCCGGGGCATCCTCTCTGGGAAAGCACAGCATTCTCTGGAAAATCAGAGTCGGGTCTGTGGGATGCTGCCTGCTGCTTGCCGGAGCTAGTCTCCACTGCACGGTGGAATAAACCCGCATGGAGCGAAATCCTCTTTGCCTGGGCTTCCGCTCTGCCTGAGAGAGAAGCGCGGTGGTGCCTGTGGAAAGAGCCTTAAGGAAAGGGACACATCTGTCACTGCAGAGCGAAGGAAGCCGGGCTGCTAAGGAAACACGAGGGGGAGATTAGGGCAGGGGAAAGGGCTCCACTCTGAGAAAGGAGTCTGGGCAGAAAGCATGCCTGTCCTGAGCCTTTGGGCCCAAGGAGACAGCAGCTCCTTGGCCACCTGACCGTGGTGGAGCCATGGGCTTGCAACCAGGCGCCTACCCTAAACTGGAGAAACAACTCCCAGAAAGACCTGGCCATCAGATGCCATCTTCCTCCGGGATGTAGAAGCTTGGAGGAGGCCCGGGTTTTAAGGGGAAGGAGTGGTGACAGTCCCCCAAAGCTCCCTATTCAGTGCACGGGCGGTGTGCAGGGATCCTGTCACCTCTCCTTTCCTGTGGGGAAAGCACAGGCCTAGTCCGCGAGTCGGCCTGAGCGCCAGAGTAAAAGGCCAAGCGATGCCTACACCGGGAGATGGTAGTGTGCATGGAGTGCCATCCTAGGCTAAGCGCGCTACTACACGGTTGTGACTGTGTCTGCGTAGTTCGGCCTGGCAGGGTGAACCCAGGACGCGAACATGGAGCCAGGGAAAGCAAGGCCCAAGAGGCACCAGCTCTCCCGCAGCTCTTCTTCCCTGACGCGACAGAAGCCTTGCTGAGGAAGCAGTGGCGAAGGGCTGTTTGCTCCAAACCAAAGCCTCTGCGAAAGGACAGCATTCCCCGAGAAATGTTTTGGGGGCTGCTGCTGCGTGCCTGAGCCCCGTCTCGCGGTGGGAGAAACCCGCATACAGCGAAAGCCCCTTTGCCTTGGCATCTCCCCTTGGAAAGCACAGCATTCGTTGGGAAATCAGAGTTGGGTTTGGGGATGCTGCTGCTGCTTGCCTAAGCGAGTCTCCGCAGCATGTTGGAAGATACCCGCATGGAGCGAAATCCTCTTTGCCCTAGCATCCTTTCTGCCTGAGAGAGAAGCATGGTTGCTCAAGTCTGTCACCACGCTTCCCAGGAGCAAGTGTGGGGAAGGCACAGCACGCCGCCCCCGAGGAAGAGAAGGATCCCTTGGCCTTGGGGTCGGGAAACGCTCGGGAACAGGATAGCCTGCCGCGGCACGAAATGCAGGCCGGTGGCCAGACATGTCTCACCCGCTCCCTGTGCGGAGCGATGGAAGCCTGGCTGCTAAGGAGACATGAGGGGACGACTAGGGCAGGGGCGCGTGCTCCACTCTAAGGAGTCTGGGCAGAAGGCAGGCCTGTCCTGTGCCTCTGTTACCAAGGGGACAGCATCTCCTTGGCCACCTGTCCCAAGGGCAGACTTGGGCTTGCCACCAGGTGCCATACCCGGAACTCGCAGAAACAACCCCATGGAGAAACGTGCAGTCAGATGCCGTCTTCCACCAAGATGTGGCAGCATTGTGGGTGGCCGGGGTGTGCCGGGGAAAGAGTGGAGACAGTCCCCACTGTTCCCCATCCCAGTGCTCGGGCCTTGTGCAGGGATCCTGTTGCCTCCTCTCTCCTGTGGTGAAGGCACTGGCCTTGACCCCGAGTCTGCCCGAGCACCGGAGCAAAAGGCAAAGCCTTACCAGAGCAGGAGATGGAATTAGGAATAGAGTGCCATGCTAGGCCACGCACGCTGCTGCAGGGTTGTGAATGTGTCTGCCTAGTTCGGCTTAGCAAAGTGAAATCCGGGCGCGAACATGGAGCCAGGGAAAGCAAGGCCCAAGAGGCAACAGCTCTCCCGCAGCTCTTCTTCCCTGACTCGACTGAAGCTTTGCTGAGGAAGCAGCGGCGAAGTGCTGTTCGCTCCAAACCAAAGCCTCTGCGAAAGCACAGCATTCGCTGAGAAATGTTGTGCGGGCTGCTGCTGTTTCCCTGAGCCCAGTCTTGCGGTGGGAGAAACCCGCATACAGCGAAAGCCTCTTTGCCTGGGCCTCTCCCTTAGGAAAGCACAGCATTCGTTGGGAAATCAGAGTTGGGTTTGGGGATGCTGCTGCTGCTTGCCTGAGCGAGTCTCGGCAACATGGTGGAAGATACCCGCATGGAGCGAAATCCTCTTTGCCCTAGCATCCCCTCTGCCTGAGAGAGAAGCATGGTTGCACACGTCTGTCACCGCGCTCCCCAGGAGCAATTTTGGGGAAGGCACAGCACGCCGCCCCAGGGAAGAGAAGGATCCCTTGGCCTTGGGTCTAGAAACGCTCGGGAGTCAGAATAGCCTGCCGAGGCACGAACAGCAGGCCATGAGAAGACAAGTGTCCTCTACTCCCTGTGCGGAGAGATTGAAGCCTGGCTGCTAAGGAGACATGAGGGGAAGACAAGGGCATGGGTGCGTGCTCCACTCTGAGGAAGGAGTCTGGGCAGAAGGCAGGCCTGTCCTGTGCCTCTTGTCCCAAGGGGAAAGCATCTCTTTGGCCACCTGTCCCAAGGGCAGACTTGGGCTTGCCACCAGGTGCCATACCCGGAACTCGCAGAAACAACCCCATGGAGAAACGTGCAGTCAGATGCCGTCTTCCACCAAGATATGGCAGCATTGTGGGTGGCCGGGGGTGTGCCGGGGAAAGAGTGGAGACAGTCCCCACCGTTCCCCATCCCAGTGCTCGGGCCCTGTGCAGGGATCCTGTCGCCTCTTCTCTCCTGTGGTGAAGGCACTGGCCTTGACCCCGAGTCTGCCCGAGCGCCGGAGCAAAAGGCAAAGCCTTACCTACGCCAGGAGATGGTAATAGGCATAGAGTGTCATGCTAGGCCACGCACGCTGCTGCAGGGTTGTGACTGTGTCTGCTTAGATCGGCTTAGCAAGGTGAACCCCGGGCGCGAACTTGGAGCCCGGGGAAACAAGGCCCAAGAGGCACCAGCTCTCCCGCGGCTCTTCTTTCCAGCCGCGACAGAGTGAACGACCAAAGCCTTGCTGAGGAAGCAGCAGCGAAGTGCGGTTTGCGCCAAGCTGAAAACCTCTGCGAAAGCATAGCAGTCGCTGGGAAATCAGAGTCGGTTCTGTGGGATGCTGCCTGCTGCTTGCCGGAGCTAGTCTCCACTGCACGGTGGAATAAACCCGCATGGAGCGAAATCCTCTTTGCCTGGGCTTCCGCTCTGCCTGAGAGAGAAGCGCGGTGGTGCCTGTGGAAAGAGCCTTAAGGAAAGGGACACATCTGTCACTGCAGAGCGAAGGAAGCCGGGCTGCTAAGGAGACACGAGGGGGAGATTAGGGCAGGGGAAAGGGCTCCACTCTGAGGAAGGAGTCTGGGCAGAAAGCATGCCTGTCCTGAGCCTTTGGGCCCAAGGAGACAGCAGCTCCTAGGCCACCTGACCGTGGTGGAGCCATGGGCTTGCCACCAGGCGCCTACCCTAAACTCGAGAAACAACTCCCAGAAAGACCTGGCCATCAGATGCCGTCTTCCTCCGGGATGTAGAAGCTTGGAGGAGGCCCGGGTTTTAAGGGGAAGGAGTGGTGACAGTCCCCCAAGCTCCCTATTCAGTGCACGGGCGGTGTGCAGGGATCCTGTCACCTCTCCTTTCCTGTGGGGAAAGCACAGGCCTAGTCCGCGAGTCGGCCTGAGCGCCAGAGTAAAAGGCCAAGCGATGCCTACACCGGGAGATGGTAGTGTGCATGGAGTGCCATCCTAGGCTAAGCGCGCTACTGCACGGTTGTGACTGTGTCTGCTTAGTTCGGCCGGGCAGGGTGAACCCAGGACGCGAACATGGAGCCAGGGAAAGCAAGGCCCAAGAGGCACCAGCTCTTCCGCAGCTCTTCTTCCCTGACGCGACAGAAGCCTTGCTGAGGAAGCAGTGGCGAAGTGCTGTTTGCTCCAAACCAAAGCCTCTGCGAAAGGACAACATTCCCTGAGAAATGTTTTGGGGGCTGCTGCTGCGTGCCTTAGCCCAGTCTCGCGGTGGGAGAAACCCGCATACAGCGAAAGCCCCTTTGCCTTGGCATCTCCCCTTGGAAAGCACAGCATTCGTTGGGAAATCAAAGTTGGGTTTGGGGATGCTGCTGCTGCTTGCCTAAGCGAGTCTCCGCAGCATGTTGGAAGACACCCGCATGGAGCGAAATCCTCTTTGCCCTAGCATCCTTTCTGCCTGAGAGAGAAGCATGGTTGCTCACGTCTGTCACCACGCTCCCCAGGAGCAAGTGTGGGGAAGGCACAGCACGCCGCCCCCGGGGAAGAGAAGGATCCCTTGGCCTTGGGGTCGGGAAACGCTCGGGAACAGGATAGCCTGCCGCGGCTCGAAATGCAGGCCGGTGGCCAGACATGTGTCACCCGCTCCCTGTGCGGAGAGATGGAAGCCTGGCTGCTAAGGAGACATGAGGGGACGACTAGGGCAGGGGCGCGTGCTCCACTCTGAGGAAGGAGTCTGGGCAGAAGGCAGGCCTGTCCTGTGCCTCTTGTCCCAAGGGGAAAGCATCTCCTTGGCCACCTGTCCCAAGGGCAGACTTGGGCTTGCCACCAGGTGCCATACCCGGAACTCGCAGAAACAACCCCATGGAGAAACGTGCAGTCAGATGCCCTCTTCCACCAAGATGTGGCAGCATTGTGGGTGGCCGGGGTGTGCCGGGGAAAGAGTGGAGACAGTCCCCACTGTTCCCCATCCCAGTGCTCGGGCCTTGTGCAGGGATCCTGTTGCCTCCTCTCTCCTGTGGTGAAGGCACTGGCATTGACCCCGAGTCTGCCCGAGCGCCGGAGCAAAAGGCAAAGCCTTACCTACGCCAGGAGATGGTAATAGCCATAGAGTGTCATGCTAGGCCACGCACGCTGCTGCAGGGTTGTGACTGTGTCTGCTTAGATCGGCTTAGCAAGGTGAACCCCGGGCGCGAACTTGGAGCCCGGGAAAACATGGCCCAAGAGGCACCAGCTCTCCCGCGGCTCTTCTTTCCAGCCGCGACAGAGCGAACGACCAAAGCCTTGCTGAGGAAGCAGCAGCGAAGTGCGGTGTGCGCCAAGCTGAAAACCTCTGCGAAAGCATAGCAGTCGCTGGGAAATCAGAGTCGGTTCTGTGGGCTGCTTTTGTTGCTTGCCTTAGCCTAGTATTCGCAGCACAATGGGAAAAACCCGCATAGAGCGAAAGCTTCTTGGCCGGGGCATCCTCTCTGGGAAAGCACAGCATTCTCTGGAAAATCAGAGTCGGGTCTGTGGGATGCTGCCTGCTGCTTGCCGGAGCTAGTCTCCACTGCACGGTGGAATAAACCCGCATGGAGCGAAATCCTCTTTGCCTGGGCTTCCGCTCTGCCTGAGAGAGAAGCGCGGTGGTGCCTGTGGAAAGAGCCTTAAGGAAAGGGACACATCTGTCACTGCAGAGCGAAGGAAGCCGGGCTGCTAAGGAAACACGAGGGGGAGATTAGGGCAGGGGAAAGGGCTCCACTCTGAGAAAGGAGTCTGGGCAGAAAGCATGCCTGTCCTGAGCCTTTGGGCCCAAGGAGACAGCAGCTCCTTGGCCACCTGACCGTGGTGGAGCCATGGGCTTGCAACCAGGCGCCTACCCTAAACTGGAGAAACAACTCCCAGAAAGACCTGGCCATCAGATGCCATCTTCCTCCGGGATGTAGAAGCTTGGAGGAGGCCCGGGTTTTAAGGGGAAGGAGTGGTGACAGTCCCCCAAAGCTCCCTATTCAGTGCACGGGCGGTGTGCAGGGATCCTGTCACCTCTCCTTTCCTGTGGGGAAAGCACAGGCCTAGTCCGCGAGTCGGCCTGAGCGCCAGAGTAAAAGGCCAAGCGATGCCTACACCGGGAGATGGTAGTGTGCATGGAGTGCCATCCTAGGCTAAGCGCGCTACTACACGGTTGTGACTGTGTCTGCGTAGTTCGGCCTGGCAGGGTGAACCCAGGACGCGAACATGGAGCCAGGGAAAGCAAGGCCCAAGAGGCACCAGCTCTCCCGCAGCTCTTCTTCCCTGACGCGACAGAAGCCTTGCTGAGGAAGCAGTGGCGAAGGGCTGTTTGCTCCAAACCAAAGCCTCTGCGAAAGGACAGCATTCCCCGAGAAATGTTTTGGGGGCTGCTGCTGCGTGCCTGAGCCCCGTCTCGCGGTGGGAGAAACCCGCATACAGCGAAAGCCCCTTTGCCTTGGCATCTCCCCTTGGAAAGCACAGCATTCGTTGGGAAATCAGAGTTGGGTTTGGGGATGCTGCTGCTGCTTGCCTAAGCGAGTCTCCGCAGCATGTTGGAAGATACCCGCATGGAGCGAAATCCTCTTTGCCCTAGCATCCTTTCTGCCTGAGAGAGAAGCATGGTTGCTCAAGTCTGTCACCACGCTTCCCAGGAGCAAGTGTGGGGAAGGCACAGCACGCCGCCCCCGAGGAAGAGAAGGATCCCTTGGCCTTGGGGTCGGGAAACGCTCTGGAACAGGATAGCCTGCCGCGGCACGAAATGCAGGCCGGTGGCCAGACATGTCTCACCCGCTCCCTGTGCGGAGCGATGGAAGCCTGGCTGCTAAGGAGACATGAGGGGACGACTAGGGCAGGGGCGCGTGCTCCACTCTAAGGAGTCTGGGCAGAAGGCAGGCCTGTCCTGTGCCTCTGTTACCAAGGGGACAGCATCTCCTTGGCCACCTGTCCCAAGGGCAGACTTGGGCTTGCCACCAGGTGCCATACCCGGAACTCGCAGAAACAACCCCATGGAGAAACGTGCAGTCAGATGCCGTCTTCCACCAAGATGTGGCAGCATTGTGGGTGGCCGTGGTGTGCCGGGGAAAGAGTGGAGACAGTCCCCACTGTTCCCCATCCCAGTGCTCGGGCCTTGTGCAGGGATCCTGTTGCCTCCTCTCTCCTGTGGTGAAGGCACTGGCCTTGACCCCGAGTCTGCCCGAGCACCGGAGCAAAAGGCAAAGCCTTACCAGAGCAGGAGATGGAATTAGGAATAGAGTGCCATGCTAGGCCACGCACGCTGCTGCAGGGTTGTGAATGTGTCTGCCTAGTTCGGCTTAGCAAAGTGAAATCCGGGCGCGAACATGGAGCCAGGGAAAGCAAGGCCCAAGAGGCAACAGCTCTCCCGCAGCTCTTCTTCCCTGACTCGACTGAAGCTTTGCTGAGGAAGCAGCGGCGAAGTGCTGTTCGCTCCAAACCAAAGCCTCTGCGAAAGCACAGCATTCGCTGAGAAATGTTGTGCGGGCTGCTGCTGTTTCCCTGAGCCCAGTCTTGCGGTGGGAGAAACCCGCATACAGCGAAAGCCTCTTTGCCTGGGCCTCTCCCTTAGGAAAGCACAGCATTCGTTGGGAAATCAGAGTTGGGTTTGGGGATGCTGCTGCTGCTTGCCTGAGCGAGTCTCGGCAACATGGTGGAAGATACCCGCATGGAGCGAAATCCTCTTTGCCCTAGCATCCCCTCTGCCTGAGAGAGAAGCATGGTTGCACACGTCTGTCACCGCGCTCCCCAGGAGCAATTTTGGGGAAGGCACAGCACGCCGCCCCAGGGAAGAGAAGGATCCCTTGGCCTTGGGTCTAGAAACGCTCGGGAGTCAGAATAGCCTGCCGAGGCACGAACAGCAGGCCATGAGAAGACAAGTGTCCTCTACTCCCTGTGCGGAGAGATTGAAGCCTGGCTGCTAAGGAGACATGAGGGGAAGACAAGGGCATGGGTGCGTGCTCCACTCTGAGGAAGGAGTCTGGGCAGAAGGCAGGCCTGTCCTGTGCCTCTTGTCCCAAGGGGAAAGCATCTCTTTGGCCACCTGTCCCAAGGGCAGACTTGGGCTTGCCACCAGGTGCCATACCCGGAACTCGCAGAAACAACCCCATGGAGAAACGTGCAGTCAGATGCCGTCTTCCACCAAGATATGGCAGCATTGTGGGTGGCCGGGGGTGTGCCGGGGAAAGAGTGGAGACAGTCCCCACCGTTCCCCATCCCAGTGCTCGGGCCCTGTGCAGGGATCCTGTCGCCTCTTCTCTCCTGTGGTGAAGGCACTGGCCTTGACCCCGAGTCTGCCCGAGCGCCGGAGCAAAAGGCAAAGCCTTACCTACGCCAGGAGATGGTAATAGGCATAGAGTGTCATGCTAGGCCACGCACGCTGCTGCAGGGTTGTGACTGTGTCTGCTTAGATCGGCTTAGCAAGGTGAACCCCGGGCGCGAACTTGGAGCCCGGGGAAACAAGGCCCAAGAGGCACCAGCTCTCCCGCGGCTCTTCTTTCCAGCCGCGACAGAGTGAACGACCAAAGCCTTGCTGAGGAAGCAGCAGCGAAGTGCGGTTTGCGCCAAGCTGAAAACCTCTGCGAAAGCATAGCAGTCGCTGGGAAATCAGAGTCGGTTCTGTGGGATGCTGCCTGCTGCTTGCCGGAGCTAGTCTCCACTGCACGGTGGAATAAACCCGCATGGAGCGAAATCCTCTTTGCCTGGGCTTCCGCTCTGCCTGAGAGAGAAGCGCGGTGGTGCCTGTGGAAAGAGCCTTAAGGAAAGGGACACATCTGTCACTGCAGAGCGAAGGAAGCCGGGCTGCTAAGGAGACACGAGGGGGAGATTAGGGCAGGGGAAAGGGCTCCACTCTGAGGAAGGAGTCTGGGCAGAAAGCATGCCTGTCCTGAGCCTTTGGGCCCAAGGAGACAGCAGCTCCTAGGCCACCTGACCGTGGTGGAGCCATGGGCTTGCCACCAGGCGCCTACCCTAAACTCGAGAAACAACTCCCAGAAAGACCTGGCCATCAGATGCCGTCTTCCTCCGGGATGTAGAAGCTTGGAGGAGGCCCGGGTTTTAAGGGGAAGGAGTGGTGACAGTCCCCCAAGCTCCCTATTCAGTGCACGGGCGGTGTGCAGGGATCCTGTCACCTCTCCTTTCCTGTGGGGAAAGCACAGGCCTAGTCCGCGAGTCGGCCTGAGCGCCAGAGTAAAAGGCCAAGCGATGCCTACACCGGGAGATGGTAGTGTGCATGGAGTGCCATCCTAGGCTAAGCGCGCTACTGCACGGTTGTGACTGTGTCTGCTTAGTTCGGCCGGGCAGGGTGAACCCAGGACGCGAACATGGAGCCAGGGAAAGCAAGGCCCAAGAGGCACCAGCTCTTCCGCAGCTCTTCTTCCCTGACGCGACAGAAGCCTTGCTGAGGAAGCAGTGGCGAAGTGCTGTTTGCTCCAAACCAAAGCCTCTGCGAAAGGACAACATTCCCTGAGAAATGTTTTGGGGGCTGCTGCTGCGTGCCTTAGCCCAGTCTCGCGGTGGGAGAAACCCGCATACAGCGAAAGCCCCTTTGCCTTGGCATCTCCCCTTGGAAAGCACAGCATTCGTTGGGAAATCAAAGTTGGGTTTGGGGATGCTGCTGCTGCTTGCCTAAGCGAGTCTCCGCAGCATGTTGGAAGACACCCGCATGGAGCGAAATCCTCTTTGCCCTAGCATCCTTTCTGCCTGAGAGAGAAGCATGGTTGCTCACGTCTGTCACCACGCTCCCCAGGAGCAAGTGTGGGGAAGGCACAGCACGCCGCCCCCGGGGAAGAGAAGGATCCCTTGGCCTTGGGGTCGGGAAACGCTCGGGAACAGGATAGCCTGCCGCGGCTCGAAATGCAGGCCGGTGGCCAGACATGTGTCACCCGCTCCCTGTGCGGAGAGATGGAAGCCTGGCTGCTAAGGAGACATGAGGGGACGACTAGGGCAGGGGCGCGTGCTCCACTCTGAGGAAGGAGTCTGGGCAGAAGGCAGGCCTGTCCTGTGCCTCTTGTCCCAAGGGGAAAGCATCTCCTTGGCCACCTGTCCCAAGGGCAGACTTGGGCTTGCCACCAGGTGCCATACCCGGAACTCGCAGAAACAACCCCATGGAGAAACGTGCAGTCAGATGCCCTCTTCCACCAAGATGTGGCAGCATTGTGGGTGGCCGGGGTGTGCCGGGGAAAGAGTGGAGACAGTCCCCACTGTTCCCCATCCCAGTGCTCGGGCCTTGTGCAGGGATCCTGTTGCCTCCTCTCTCCTGTGGTGAAGGCACTGGCATTGACCCCGAGTCTGCCCGAGCGCCGGAGCAAAAGGCAAAGCCTTACCTACGCCAGGAGATGGTAATAGCCATAGAGTGTCATGCTAGGCCACGCACGCTGCTGCAGGGTTGTGACTGTGTCTGCTTAGATCGGCTTAGCAAGGTGAACCCCGGGCGCGAACTTGGAGCCCGGGAAAACATGGCCCAAGAGGCACCAGCTCTCCCGCGGCTCTTCTTTCCAGCCGCGACAGAGCGAACGACCAAAGCCTTGCTGAGGAAGCAGCAGCGAAGTGCGGTGTGCGCCAAGCTGAAAACCTCTGCGAAAGCATAGCAGTCGCTGGGAAATCAGAGTCGGTTCTGTGGGCTGCTTTTGTTGCTTGCCTTAGCCTAGTATTCGCAGCACAATGGGAAAAACCCGCATAGAGCGAAAGCTTCTTGGCCGGGGCATCCTCTCTGGGAAAGCACAGCATTCTCTGGAAAATCAGAGTCGGGTCTGTGGGATGCTGCCTGCTGCTTGCCGGAGCTAGTCTCCACTGCACGGTGGAATAAACCCGCATGGAGCGAAATCCTCTTTGCCTGGGCTTCCGCTCTGCCTGAGAGAGAAGCGCGGTGGTGCCTGTGGAAAGAGCCTTAAGGAAAGGGACACATCTGTCACTGCAGAGCGAAGGAAGCCGGGCTGCTAAGGAAACACGAGGGGGAGATTAGGGCAGGGGAAAGGGCTCCACTCTGAGAAAGGAGTCTGGGCAGAAAGCATGCCTGTCCTGAGCCTTTGGGCCCAAGGAGACAGCAGCTCCTTGGCCACCTGACCGTGGTGGAGCCATGGGCTTGCAACCAGGCGCCTACCCTAAACTGGAGAAACAACTCCCAGAAAGACCTGGCCATCAGATGCCATCTTCCTCCGGGATGTAGAAGCTTGGAGGAGGCCCGGGTTTTAAGGGGAAGGAGTGGTGACAGTCCCCCAAAGCTCCCTATTCAGTGCACGGGCGGTGTGCAGGGATCCTGTCACCTCTCCTTTCCTGTGGGGAAAGCACAGGCCTAGTCCGCGAGTCGGCCTGAGCGCCAGAGTAAAAGGCCAAGCGATGCCTACACCGGGAGATGGTAGTGTGCATGGAGTGCCATCCTAGGCTAAGCGCGCTACTACACGGTTGTGACTGTGTCTGCGTAGTTCGGCCTGGCAGGGTGAACCCAGGACGCGAACATGGAGCCAGGGAAAGCAAGGCCCAAGAGGCACCAGCTCTCCCGCAGCTCTTCTTCCCTGACGCGACAGAAGCCTTGCTGAGGAAGCAGTGGCGAAGGGCTGTTTGCTCCAAACCAAAGCCTCTGCGAAAGGACAGCATTCCCCGAGAAATGTTTTGGGGGCTGCTGCTGCGTGCCTGAGCCCCGTCTCGCGGTGGGAGAAACCCGCATACAGCGAAAGCCCCTTTGCCTTGGCATCTCCCCTTGGAAAGCACAGCATTCGTTGGGAAATCAGAGTTGGGTTTGGGGATGCTGCTGCTGCTTGCCTAAGCGAGTCTCCGCAGCATGTTGGAAGATACCCGCATGGAGCGAAATCCTCTTTGCCCTAGCATCCTTTCTGCCTGAGAGAGAAGCATGGTTGCTCAAGTCTGTCACCACGCTTCCCAGGAGCAAGTGTGGGGAAGGCACAGCACGCCGCCCCCGAGGAAGAGAAGGATCCCTTGGCCTTGGGGTCGGGAAACGCTCTGGAACAGGATAGCCTGCCGCGGCACGAAATGCAGGCCGGTGGCCAGACATGTCTCACCCGCTCCCTGTGCGGAGCGATGGAAGCCTGGCTGCTAAGGAGACATGAGGGGACGACTAGGGCAGGGGCGCGTGCTCCACTCTAAGGAGTCTGGGCAGAAGGCAGGCCTGTCCTGTGCCTCTGTTACCAAGGGGACAGCATCTCCTTGGCCACCTGTCCCAAGGGCAGACTTGGGCTTGCCACCAGGTGCCATACCCGGAACTCGCAGAAACAACCCCATGGAGAAACGTGCAGTCAGATGCCGTCTTCCACCAAGATGTGGCAGCATTGTGGGTGGCCGTGGTGTGCCGGGGAAAGAGTGGAGACAGTCCCCACTGTTCCCCATCCCAGTGCTCGGGCCTTGTGCAGGGATCCTGTTGCCTCCTCTCTCCTGTGGTGAAGGCACTGGCCTTGACCCCGAGTCTGCCCGAGCACCGGAGCAAAAGGCAAAGCCTTACCAGAGCAGGAGATGGAATTAGGAATAGAGTGCCATGCTAGGCCACGCACGCTGCTGCAGGGTTGTGAATGTGTCTGCCTAGTTCGGCTTAGCAAAGTGAAATCCGGGCGCGAACATGGAGCCAGGGAAAGCAAGGCCCAAGAGGCAACAGCTCTCCCGCAGCTCTTCTTCCCTGACTCGACTGAAGCTTTGCTGAGGAAGCAGCGGCGAAGTGCTGTTCGCTCCAAACCAAAGCCTCTGCGAAAGCACAGCATTCGCTGAGAAATGTTGTGCGGGCTGCTGCTGTTTCCCTGAGCCCAGTCTTGCGGTGGGAGAAACCCGCATACAGCGAAAGCCTCTTTGCCTGGGCCTCTCCCTTAGGAAAGCACAGCATTCGTTGGGAAATCAGAGTTGGGTTTGGGGATGCTGCTGCTGCTTGCCTGAGCGAGTCTCGGCAACATGGTGGAAGATACCCGCATGGAGCGAAATCCTCTTTGCCCTAGCATCCCCTCTGCCTGAGAGAGAAGCATGGTTGCACACGTCTGTCACCGCGCTCCCCAGGAGCAATTTTGGGGAAGGCACAGCACGCCGCCCCAGGGAAGAGAAGGATCCCTTGGCCTTGGGTCTAGAAACGCTCGGGAGTCAGAATAGCCTGCCGAGGCACGAACAGCAGGCCATGAGAAGACAAGTGTCCTCTACTCCCTGTGCGGAGAGATTGAAGCCTGGCTGCTAAGGAGACATGAGGGGAAGACAAGGGCATGGGTGCGTGCTCCACTCTGAGGAAGGAGTCTGGGCAGAAGGCAGGCCTGTCCTGTGCCTCTTGTCCCAAGGGGAAAGCATCTCTTTGGCCACCTGTCCCAAGGGCAGACTTGGGCTTGCCACCAGGTGCCATACCCGGAACTCGCAGAAACAACCCCATGGAGAAACGTGCAGTCAGATGCCGTCTTCCACCAAGATATGGCAGCATTGTGGGTGGCCGGGGGTGTGCCGGGGAAAGAGTGGAGACAGTCCCCACCGTTCCCCATCCCAGTGCTCGGGCCCTGTGCAGGGATCCTGTCGCCTCTTCTCTCCTGTGGTGAAGGCACTGGCCTTGACCCCGAGTCTGCCCGAGCGCCGGAGCAAAAGGCAAAGCCTTACCTACGCCAGGAGATGGTAATAGGCATAGAGTGTCATGCTAGGCCACGCACGCTGCTGCAGGGTTGTGACTGTGTCTGCTTAGATCGGCTTAGCAAGGTGAACCCCGGGCGCGAACTTGGAGCCCGGGGAAACAAGGCCCAAGAGGCACCAGCTCTCCCGCGGCTCTTCTTTCCAGCCGCGACAGAGTGAACGACCAAAGCCTTGCTGAGGAAGCAGCAGCGAAGTGCGGTTTGCGCCAAGCTGAAAACCTCTGCGAAAGCATAGCAGTCGCTGGGAAATCAGAGTCGGTTCTGTGGGATGCTGCCTGCTGCTTGCCGGAGCTAGTCTCCACTGCACGGTGGAATAAACCCGCATGGAGCGAAATCCTCTTTGCCTGGGCTTCCGCTCTGCCTGAGAGAGAAGCGCGGTGGTGCCTGTGGAAAGAGCCTTAAGGAAAGGGACACATCTGTCACTGCAGAGCGAAGGAAGCCGGGCTGCTAAGGAGACACGAGGGGGAGATTAGGGCAGGGGAAAGGGCTCCACTCTGAGGAAGGAGTCTGGGCAGAAAGCATGCCTGTCCTGAGCCTTTGGGCCCAAGGAGACAGCAGCTCCTAGGCCACCTGACCGTGGTGGAGCCATGGGCTTGCCACCAGGCGCCTACCCTAAACTCGAGAAACAACTCCCAGAAAGACCTGGCCATCAGATGCCGTCTTCCTCCGGGATGTAGAAGCTTGGAGGAGGCCCGGGTTTTAAGGGGAAGGAGTGGTGACAGTCCCCCAAGCTCCCTATTCAGTGCACGGGCGGTGTGCAGGGATCCTGTCACCTCTCCTTTCCTGTGGGGAAAGCACAGGCCTAGTCCGCGAGTCGGCCTGAGCGCCAGAGTAAAAGGCCAAGCGATGCCTACACCGGGAGATGGTAGTGTGCATGGAGTGCCATCCTAGGCTAAGCGCGCTACTGCACGGTTGTGACTGTGTCTGCTTAGTTCGGCCGGGCAGGGTGAACCCAGGACGCGAACATGGAGCCAGGGAAAGCAAGGCCCAAGAGGCACCAGCTCTTCCGCAGCTCTTCTTCCCTGACGCGACAGAAGCCTTGCTGAGGAAGCAGTGGCGAAGTGCTGTTTGCTCCAAACCAAAGCCTCTGCGAAAGGACAACATTCCCTGAGAAATGTTTTGGGGGCTGCTGCTGCGTGCCTTAGCCCAGTCTCGCGGTGGGAGAAACCCGCATACAGCGAAAGCCCCTTTGCCTTGGCATCTCCCCTTGGAAAGCACAGCATTCGTTGGGAAATCAAAGTTGGGTTTGGGGATGCTGCTGCTGCTTGCCTAAGCGAGTCTCCGCAGCATGTTGGAAGACACCCGCATGGAGCGAAATCCTCTTTGCCCTAGCATCCTTTCTGCCTGAGAGAGAAGCATGGTTGCTCACGTCTGTCACCACGCTCCCCAGGAGCAAGTGTGGGGAAGGCACAGCACGCCGCCCCCGGGGAAGAGAAGGATCCCTTGGCCTTGGGGTCGGGAAACGCTCGGGAACAGGATAGCCTGCCGCGGCTCGAAATGCAGGCCGGTGGCCAGACATGTGTCACCCGCTCCCTGTGCGGAGAGATGGAAGCCTGGCTGCTAAGGAGACATGAGGGGACGACTAGGGCAGGGGCGCGTGCTCCACTCTGAGGAAGGAGTCTGGGCAGAAGGCAGGCCTGTCCTGTGCCTCTTGTCCCAAGGGGAAAGCATCTCCTTGGCCACCTGTCCCAAGGGCAGACTTGGGCTTGCCACCAGGTGCCATACCCGGAACTCGCAGAAACAACCCCATGGAGAAACGTGCAGTCAGATGCCCTCTTCCACCAAGATGTGGCAGCATTGTGGGTGGCCGGGGTGTGCCGGGGAAAGAGTGGAGACAGTCCCCACTGTTCCCCATCCCAGTGCTCGGGCCTTGTGCAGGGATCCTGTTGCCTCCTCTCTCCTGTGGTGAAGGCACTGGCATTGACCCCGAGTCTGCCCGAGCGCCGGAGCAAAAGGCAAAGCCTTACCTACGCCAGGAGATGGTAATAGCCATAGAGTGTCATGCTAGGCCACGCACGCTGCTGCAGGGTTGTGACTGTGTCTGCTTAGATCGGCTTAGCAAGGTGAACCCCGGGCGCGAACTTGGAGCCCGGGAAAACATGGCCCAAGAGGCACCAGCTCTCCCGCGGCTCTTCTTTCCAGCCGCGACAGAGCGAACGACCAAAGCCTTGCTGAGGAAGCAGCAGCGAAGTGCGGTGTGCGCCAAGCTGAAAACCTCTGCGAAAGCATAGCAGTCGCTGGGAAATCAGAGTCGGTTCTGTGGGCTGCTTTTGTTGCTTGCCTTAGCCTAGTATTCGCAGCACAATGGGAAAAACCCGCATAGAGCGAAAGCTTCTTGGCCGGGGCATCCTCTCTGGGAAAGCACAGCATTCTCTGGAAAATCAGAGTCGGGTCTGTGGGATGCTGCCTGCTGCTTGCCGGAGCTAGTCTCCACTGCACGGTGGAATAAACCCGCATGGAGCGAAATCCTCTTTGCCTGGGCTTCCGCTCTGCCTGAGAGAGAAGCGCGGTGGTGCCTGTGGAAAGAGCCTTAAGGAAAGGGACACATCTGTCACTGCAGAGCGAAGGAAGCCGGGCTGCTAAGGAAACACGAGGGGGAGATTAGGGCAGGGGAAAGGGCTCCACTCTGAGAAAGGAGTCTGGGCAGAAAGCATGCCTGTCCTGAGCCTTTGGGCCCAAGGAGACAGCAGCTCCTTGGCCACCTGACCGTGGTGGAGCCATGGGCTTGCAACCAGGCGCCTACCCTAAACTGGAGAAACAACTCCCAGAAAGACCTGGCCATCAGATGCCATCTTCCTCCGGGATGTAGAAGCTTGGAGGAGGCCCGGGTTTTAAGGGGAAGGAGTGGTGACAGTCCCCCAAAGCTCCCTATTCAGTGCACGGGCGGTGTGCAGGGATCCTGTCACCTCTCCTTTCCTGTGGGGAAAGCACAGGCCTAGTCCGCGAGTCGGCCTGAGCGCCAGAGTAAAAGGCCAAGCGATGCCTACACCGGGAGATGGTAGTGTGCATGGAGTGCCATCCTAGGCTAAGCGCGCTACTACACGGTTGTGACTGTGTCTGCGTAGTTCGGCCTGGCAGGGTGAACCCAGGACGCGAACATGGAGCCAGGGAAAGCAAGGCCCAAGAGGCACCAGCTCTCCCGCAGCTCTTCTTCCCTGACGCGACAGAAGCCTTGCTGAGGAAGCAGTGGCGAAGGGCTGTTTGCTCCAAACCAAAGCCTCTGCGAAAGGACAGCATTCCCCGAGAAATGTTTTGGGGGCTGCTGCTGCGTGCCTGAGCCCCGTCTCGCGGTGGGAGAAACCCGCATACAGCGAAAGCCCCTTTGCCTTGGCATCTCCCCTTGGAAAGCACAGCATTCGTTGGGAAATCAGAGTTGGGTTTGGGGATGCTGCTGCTGCTTGCCTAAGCGAGTCTCCGCAGCATGTTGGAAGATACCCGCATGGAGCGAAATCCTCTTTGCCCTAGCATCCTTTCTGCCTGAGAGAGAAGCATGGTTGCTCAAGTCTGTCACCACGCTTCCCAGGAGCAAGTGTGGGGAAGGCACAGCACGCCGCCCCCGAGGAAGAGAAGGATCCCTTGGCCTTGGGGTCGGGAAACGCTCTGGAACAGGATAGCCTGCCGCGGCACGAAATGCAGGCCGGTGGCCAGACATGTCTCACCCGCTCCCTGTGCGGAGCGATGGAAGCCTGGCTGCTAAGGAGACATGAGGGGACGACTAGGGCAGGGGCGCGTGCTCCACTCTAAGGAGTCTGGGCAGAAGGCAGGCCTGTCCTGTGCCTCTGTTACCAAGGGGACAGCATCTCCTTGGCCACCTGTCCCAAGGGCAGACTTGGGCTTGCCACCAGGTGCCATACCCGGAACTCGCAGAAACAACCCCATGGAGAAACGTGCAGTCAGATGCCGTCTTCCACCAAGATGTGGCAGCATTGTGGGTGGCCGGGGTGTGCCGGGGAAAGAGTGGAGACAGTCCCCACTGTTCCCCATCCCAGTGCTCGGGCCTTGTGCAGGGATCCTGTTGCCTCCTCTCTCCTGTGGTGAAGGCACTGGCCTTGACCCCGAGTCTGCCCGAGCACCGGAGCAAAAGGCAAAGCCTTACCAGAGCAGGAGATGGAATTAGGAATAGAGTGCCATGCTAGGCCACGCACGCTGCTGCAGGGTTGTGAATGTGTCTGCCTAGTTCGGCTTAGCAAAGTGAAATCCGGGCGCGAACATGGAGCCAGGGAAAGCAAGGCCCAAGAGGCAACAGCTCTCCCGCAGCTCTTCTTCCCTGACTCGACTGAAGCTTTGCTGAGGAAGCAGCGGCGAAGTGCTGTTCGCTCCAAACCAAAGCCTCTGCGAAAGCACAGCATTCGCTGAGAAATGTTGTGCGGGCTGCTGCTGTTTCCCTGAGCCCAGTCTTGCGGTGGGAGAAACCCGCATACAGCGAAAGCCTCTTTGCCTGGGCCTCTCCCTTAGGAAAGCACAGCATTCGTTGGGAAATCAGAGTTGGGTTTGGGGATGCTGCTGCTGCTTGCCTGAGCGAGTCTCGGCAACATGGTGGAAGATACCCGCATGGAGCGAAATCCTCTTTGCCCTAGCATCCCCTCTGCCTGAGAGAGAAGCATGGTTGCACACGTCTGTCACCGCGCTCCCCAGGAGCAATTTTGGGGAAGGCACAGCACGCCGCCCCAGGGAAGAGAAGGATCCCTTGGCCTTGGGTCTAGAAACGCTCGGGAGTCAGAATAGCCTGCCGAGGCACGAACAGCAGGCCATGAGAAGACAAGTGTCCTCTACTCCCTGTGCGGAGAGATTGAAGCCTGGCTGCTAAGGAGACATGAGGGGAAGACAAGGGCATGGGTGCGTGCTCCACTCTGAGGAAGGAGTCTGGGCAGAAGGCAGGCCTGTCCTGTGCCTCTTGTCCCAAGGGGAAAGCATCTCTTTGGCCACCTGTCCCAAGGGCAGACTTGGGCTTGCCACCAGGTGCCATACCCGGAACTCGCAGAAACAACCCCATGGAGAAACGTGCAGTCAGATGCCGTCTTCCACCAAGATATGGCAGCATTGTGGGTGGCCGGGGGTGTGCCGGGGAAAGAGTGGAGACAGTCCCCACCGTTCCCCATCCCAGTGCTCGGGCCCTGTGCAGGGATCCTGTCGCCTCTTCTCTCCTGTGGTGAAGGCACTGGCCTTGACCCCGAGTCTGCCCGAGCGCCGGAGCAAAAGGCAAAGCCTTACCTACGCCAGGAGATGGTAATAGGCATAGAGTGTCATGCTAGGCCACGCACGCTGCTGCAGGGTTGTGACTGTGTCTGCTTAGATCGGCTTAGCAAGGTGAACCCCGGGCGCGAACTTGGAGCCCGGGGAAACAAGGCCCAAGAGGCACCAGCTCTCCCGCGGCTCTTCTTTCCAGCCGCGACAGAGTGAACGACCAAAGCCTTGCTGAGGAAGCAGCAGCGAAGTGCGGTTTGCGCCAAGCTGAAAACCTCTGCGAAAGCATAGCAGTCGCTGGGAAATCAGAGTCGGTTCTGTGGGATGCTGCCTGCTGCTTGCCGGAGCTAGTCTCCACTGCACGGTGGAATAAACCCGCATGGAGCGAAATCCTCTTTGCCTGGGCTTCCGCTCTGCCTGAGAGAGAAGCGCGGTGGTGCCTGTGGAAAGAGCCTTAAGGAAAGGGACACATCTGTCACTGCAGAGCGAAGGAAGCCGGGCTGCTAAGGAGACACGAGGGGGAGATTAGGGCAGGGGAAAGGGCTCCACTCTGAGGAAGGAGTCTGGGCAGAAAGCATGCCTGTCCTGAGCCTTTGGGCCCAAGGAGACAGCAGCTCCTAGGCCACCTGACCGTGGTGGAGCCATGGGCTTGCCACCAGGCGCCTACCCTAAACTCGAGAAACAACTCCCAGAAAGACCTGGCCATCAGATGCCGTCTTCCTCCGGGATGTAGAAGCTTGGAGGAGGCCCGGGTTTTAAGGGGAAGGAGTGGTGACAGTCCCCCAAGCTCCCTATTCAGTGCACGGGCGGTGTGCAGGGATCCTGTCACCTCTCCTTTCCTGTGGGGAAAGCACAGGCCTAGTCCGCGAGTCGGCCTGAGCGCCAGAGTAAAAGGCCAAGCGATGCCTACACCGGGAGATGGTAGTGTGCATGGAGTGCCATCCTAGGCTAAGCGCGCTACTGCACGGTTGTGACTGTGTCTGCTTAGTTCGGCCGGGCAGGGTGAACCCAGGACGCGAACATGGAGCCAGGGAAAGCAAGGCCCAAGAGGCACCAGCTCTTCCGCAGCTCTTCTTCCCTGACGCGACAGAAGCCTTGCTGAGGAAGCAGTGGCGAAGTGCTGTTTGCTCCAAACCAAAGCCTCTGCGAAAGGACAACATTCCCTGAGAAATGTTTTGGGGGCTGCTGCTGCGTGCCTTAGCCCAGTCTCGCGGTGGGAGAAACCCGCATACAGCGAAAGCCCCTTTGCCTTGGCATCTCCCCTTGGAAAGCACAGCATTCGTTGGGAAATCAAAGTTGGGTTTGGGGATGCTGCTGCTGCTTGCCTAAGCGAGTCTCCGCAGCATGTTGGAAGACACCCGCATGGAGCGAAATCCTCTTTGCCCTAGCATCCTTTCTGCCTGAGAGAGAAGCATGGTTGCTCACGTCTGTCACCACGCTCCCCAGGAGCAAGTGTGGGGAAGGCACAGCACGCCGCCCCCGGGGAAGAGAAGGATCCCTTGGCCTTGGGGTCGGGAAACGCTCGGGAACAGGATAGCCTGCCGCGGCTCGAAATGCAGGCCGGTGGCCAGACATGTGTCACCCGCTCCCTGTGCGGAGAGATGGAAGCCTGGCTGCTAAGGAGACATGAGGGGACGACTAGGGCAGGGGCGCGTGCTCCACTCTGAGGAAGGAGTCTGGGCAGAAGGCAGGCCTGTCCTGTGCCTCTTGTCCCAAGGGGAAAGCATCTCCTTGGCCACCTGTCCCAAGGGCAGACTTGGGCTTGCCACCAGGTGCCATACCCGGAACTCGCAGAAACAACCCCATGGAGAAACGTGCAGTCAGATGCCCTCTTCCACCAAGATGTGGCAGCATTGTGGGTGGCCGGGGTGTGCCGGGGAAAGAGTGGAGACAGTCCCCACTGTTCCCCATCCCAGTGCTCGGGCCTTGTGCAGGGATCCTGTTGCCTCCTCTCTCCTGTGGTGAAGGCACTGGCATTGACCCCGAGTCTGCCCGAGCGCCGGAGCAAAAGGCAAAGCCTTACCTACGCCAGGAGATGGTAATAGCCATAGAGTGTCATGCTAGGCCACGCACGCTGCTGCAGGGTTGTGACTGTGTCTGCTTAGATCGGCTTAGCAAGGTGAACCCCGGGCGCGAACTTGGAGCCCGGGAAAACATGGCCCAAGAGGCACCAGCTCTCCCGCGGCTCTTCTTTCCAGCCGCGACAGAGCGAACGACCAAAGCCTTGCTGAGGAAGCAGCAGCGAAGTGCGGTGTGCGCCAAGCTGAAAACCTCTGCGAAAGCATAGCAGTCGCTGGGAAATCAGAGTCGGTTCTGTGGGCTGCTTTTGTTGCTTGCCTTAGCCTAGTATTCGCAGCACAATGGGAAAAACCCGCATAGAGCGAAAGCTTCTTGGCCGGGGCATCCTCTCTGGGAAAGCACAGCATTCTCTGGAAAATCAGAGTCGGGTCTGTGGGATGCTGCCTGCTGCTTGCCGGAGCTAGTCTCCACTGCACGGTGGAATAAACCCGCATGGAGCGAAATCCTCTTTGCCTGGGCTTCCGCTCTGCCTGAGAGAGAAGCGCGGTGGTGCCTGTGGAAAGAGCCTTAAGGAAAGGGACACATCTGTCACTGCAGAGCGAAGGAAGCCGGGCTGCTAAGGAAACACGAGGGGGAGATTAGGGCAGGGGAAAGGGCTCCACTCTGAGAAAGGAGTCTGGGCAGAAAGCATGCCTGTCCTGAGCCTTTGGGCCCAAGGAGACAGCAGCTCCTTGGCCACCTGACCGTGGTGGAGCCATGGGCTTGCAACCAGGCGCCTACCCTAAACTGGAGAAACAACTCCCAGAAAGACCTGGCCATCAGATGCCATCTTCCTCCGGGATGTAGAAGCTTGGAGGAGGCCCGGGTTTTAAGGGGAAGGAGTGGTGACAGTCCCCCAAAGCTCCCTATTCAGTGCACGGGCGGTGTGCAGGGATCCTGTCACCTCTCCTTTCCTGTGGGGAAAGCACAGGCCTAGTCCGCGAGTCGGCCTGAGCGCCAGAGTAAAAGGCCAAGCGATGCCTACACCGGGAGATGGTAGTGTGCATGGAGTGCCATCCTAGGCTAAGCGCGCTACTACACGGTTGTGAC
Organism: Mustela nivalis; assembly: GCF_964662115.1. Classification (NCBI taxonomy): domain Eukaryota; kingdom Metazoa; phylum Chordata; class Mammalia; order Carnivora; family Mustelidae; genus Mustela; species Mustela nivalis. The sequence goes on from NW_028135106.1 coordinate 35,335, forward strand.
TGTGTCTGCGTAGTTCGGCCTGGCAGGGTGAACCCAGGACGCGAACATGGAGCCAGGGAAAGCAAGGCCCAAGAGGCACCAGCTCTCCCGCAGCTCTTCTTCCCTGACGCGACAGAAGCCTTGCTGAGGAAGCAGTGGCGAAGGGCTGTTTGCTCCAAACCAAAGCCTCTGCGAAAGGACAGCATTCCCCGAGAAATGTTTTGGGGGCTGCTGCTGCGTGCCTGAGCCCCGTCTCGCGGTGGGAGAAACCCGCATACAGCGAAAGCCCCTTTGCCTTGGCATCTCCCCTTGGAAAGCACAGCATTCGTTGGGAAATCAGAGTTGGGTTTGGGGATGCTGCTGCTGCTTGCCTAAGCGAGTCTCCGCAGCATGTTGGAAGATACCCGCATGGAGCGAAATCCTCTTTGCCCTAGCATCCTTTCTGCCTGAGAGAGAAGCATGGTTGCTCAAGTCTGTCACCACGCTTCCCAGGAGCAAGTGTGGGGAAGGCACAGCACGCCGCCCCCGAGGAAGAGAAGGATCCCTTGGCCTTGGGGTCGGGAAATGCTCGGGAACAGGATAGCCTGCCGCGGCACGAAATGCAGGCCGTTGGCCAGACATGTCTCACCCGCTCCCTGTGCGGAGCGATGGAAGCCTGGCTGCTAAGGAGACATGAGGGGACGACTAGGGCAGGGGCGCGTGCTCCACTCTAAGGAGTCTGGGCAGAAGGCAGGCCTGTCCTGTGCCTCTGTTACCAAGGGGACAGCATCTCCTTGGCCACCTGTCCCAAGGGCAGACTTGGGCTTGCCACCAGGTGCCATACCCGGAACTCGCAGAAACAACCCCATGGAGAAACGTGCAGTCAGATGCCGTCTTCCACCAAGATGTGGCAGCATTGTGGGTGGCCGGGGTGTGCCGGGGAAAGAGTGGAGACAGTCCCCACTGTTCCCCATCCCAGTGCTCGGGCCTTGTGCAGGGATCCTGTTGCCTCCTCTCTCCTGTGGTGAAGGCACTGGCCTTGACCCCGAGTCTGCCCGAGCACCGGAGCAAAAGGCAAAGCCTTACCAGAGCAGGAGATGGAATTAGGAATAGAGTGCCATGCTAGGCCACGCACGCTGCTGCAGGGTTGTGAATGTGTCTGCCTAGTTCGGCTTAGCAAAGTGAAATCCGGGCGCGAACATGGAGCCAGGGAAAGCAAGGCCCAAGAGGCAACAGCTCTCCCGCAGCTCTTCTTCCCTGACTCGACTGAAGCTTTGCTGAGGAAGCAGCGGCGAAGTGCTGTTCGCTCCAAACCAAAGCCTCTGCGAAAGCACAGCATTCGCTGAGAAATGTTGTGCGGGCTGCTGCTGTTTCCCTGAGCCCAGTCTTGCGGTGGGAGAAACCCGCATACAGCGAAAGCCTCTTTGCCTGGGCCTCTCCCTTAGGAAAGCACAGCATTCGTTGGGAAATCAGAGTTGGGTTTGGGGATGCTGCTGCTGCTTGCCTGAGCGAGTCTCGGCAACATGGTGGAAGATACCCGCATGGAGCGAAATCCTCTTTGCCCTAGCATCCCCTCTGCCTGAGAGAGAAGCATGGTTGCACACGTCTGTCACCGCGCTCCCCAGGAGCAATTTTGGGGAAGGCACAGCACGCCGCCCCAGGGAAGAGAAGGATCCCTTGGCCTTGGGTCTAGAAACGCTCGGGAGTCAGAATAGCCTGCCGAGGCACGAACAGCAGGCCATGAGAAGACAAGTGTCCTCTACTCCCTGTGCGGAGAGATTGAAGCCTGGCTGCTAAGGAGACATGAGGGGAAGACAAGGGCATGGGTGCGTGCTCCACTCTGAGGAAGGAGTCTGGGCAGAAGGCAGGCCTGTCCTGTGCCTCTTGTCCCAAGGGGAAAGCATCTCTTTGGCCACCTGTCCCAAGGGCAGACTTGGGCTTGCCACCAGGTGCCATACCCGGAACTCGCAGAAACAACCCCATGGAGAAACGTGCAGTCAGATGCCGTCTTCCACCAAGATATGGCAGCATTGTGGGTGGCCGGGGGTGTGCCGGGGAAAGAGTGGAGACAGTCCCCACCGTTCCCCATCCCAGTGCTCGGGCCCTGTGCAGGGATCCTGTCGCCTCTTCTCTCCTGTGGTGAAGGCACTGGCCTTGACCCCGAGTCTGCCCGAGCGCCGGAGCAAAAGGCAAAGCCTTACCTACGCCAGGAGATGGTAATAGGCATAGAGTGTCATGCTAGGCCACGCACGCTGCTGCAGGGTTGTGACTGTGTCTGCTTAGATCGGCTTAGCAAGCTGAACCCCGGGCGCGAACTTGGAGCCCGGGGAAACAAGGCCCAAGAGGCACCAGCTCTCCCGCGGCTCTTCTTTCCAGCCGCGACAGAGTGAACGACCAAAGCCTTGCTGAGGAAGCAGCAGCGAAGTGCGGTTTGCGCCAAGCTGAAAACCTCTGCGAAAGCATAGCAGTCGCTGGGAAATCAGAGTCGGTTCTGTGGGATGCTGCCTGCTGCTTGCCGGAGCTAGTCTCCACTGCACGGTGGAATAAACCCGCATGGAGCGAAATCCTCTTTGCCTGGGCTTCCGCTCTGCCTGAGAGAGAAGCGCGGTGGTGCCTGTGGAAAGAGCCTTAAGGAAAGGGACACATCTGTCACTGCAGAGCGAAGGAAGCCGGGCTGCTAAGGAGACACGAGGGGGAGATTAGGGCAGGGGAAAGGGCTCCACTCTGAGGAAGGAGTCTGGGCAGAAAGCATGCCTGTCCTGAGCCTTTGGGCCCAAGGAGACAGCAGCTCCTAGGCCACCTGACCGTGGTGGAGCCATGGGCTTGCCACCAGGCGCCTACCCTAAACTCGAGAAACAACTCCCAGAAAGACCTGGCCATCAGATGCCGTCTTCCTCCGGGATGTAGAAGCTTGGAGGAGGCCCGGGTTTTAAGGGGAAGGAGTGGTGACAGTCCCCCAAGCTCCCTATTCAGTGCACGGGCGGTGTGCAGGGATCCTGTCACCTCTCCTTTCCTGTGGGGAAAGCACAGGCCTAGTCCGCGAGTCGGCCTGAGCGCCAGAGTAAAAGGCCAAGCGATGCCTACACCGGGAGATGGTAGTGTGCATGGAGTGCCATCCTAGGCTAAGCGCGCTACTGCACGGTTGCGACTGTGTCTGCGTAGTTCGGCCTGGCAGGGTGAACCCAGGACGCGAACATGGAGCCAGGGAAAGCAAGGCCCAAGAGGCACCAGCTCTCCCGCAGCTCTTCTTCCCAGACGCGACAGAAGCCTTGCTGAGGAAACAGTGGCGAAGGGCTGTTTGCTCCAAACCAAAGCCACTGCGAAAGGACAGCATTCCCCGAGAAATGTTTTGGGGGCTGCTGCTGCGTGCCTGAGCCCACTCTCGCGGTGGGAGAAACCCGCATACAGCGAAAGCCCTTTGCCTGGGCATCTCCCCTTGGAAAGCACAGCATTCGTTGGGAAATCAGAGTTGGGTTTGGGGATGCTGCTGCTGCTTGCCTAAGCGAGTCTCCGCAGCATGTTGGAAGATACCCGCATTGAGCGAAATCCTCTTGCCCTAGCATCCTTTCTGCTTGAGAGGAAGCATGGTTGCTCACGTCTGTAACCACGCTCCCCAGGAGCAAGTGTGGGGAAGGCACAGCACGCCGCCCCCGGGGAAGAGAAGGATCCCTTGGCCTTGGGGTCGGGAAACGCTCGGGAACAGGATAGCCTGCCGCGGCTCGAAATGCAGGCCGGTGGCCAGACATGTGTCACCCGCTCCCTGTGCGGAGAGATGGAAGCCTGGCTGCTAAGGAGACATGAGGGGACGACTAGGGCAGGGGCGCGTGCTCCACTCTAAGGAGTCTGGGCAGAAGGCAGGCCTGTCCTGTGCCTCTGTTACCAAGGGGACAGCATCTCCTTGGCCACCTGTCCCAAGGGCAGACTTGGGCTTGCCACCAGGTGCCATACCTGGAACTTGCAGAAACAACCCCATGGAGAAACGGTCCGTCAGATGCCCTCTTCCACCAAGATGTGGCAGCATTTTGGGTGACAGGGGGTGCGGCGAGGAAGGAGTGGAGACAGTCCCCCACAGTTCCCCATCCCAGTGCCCGGGCCGTGTGCAGGGATCCTGTTGCCTCCTCTCTCCTGTGGTGAAGGCACTGGCCTTGACCCCAAGTCTGCCCGAGCACCGGAGCAAAAGGCAAAGCCTTACCAGAGCAGGAGATGGAATTAGGAATAGAGTGCCATGCTAGGCCACGCACGCTGCTGCAGGGTTGTGAATGTGTCTGCCTAGTTCGGCTTAGCAAAGTGAAATCCGGGCGCGAACATGGAGCCAGGGAAAGCAAGGCCCAAGAGGCAACAGCTCTCCCGCAGCTCTTCTTCCCTGACTCGACTGAAGCTTTGCTGAGGAAGCAGCGGCGAAGTGCTGTTCGCTCCAAACCAAAGCCTCTGCGAAAGCACAGCATTCGCTGAGAAATGTTGTGCGGGCTGCTGCTGTTTCCCTGAGCCCAGTCTTGCGGTGGGAGAAACCCGCATACAGCGAAAGCCTCTTTGCCTGGGCCTCTCCCTTAGGAAAGCACAGCATTCGTTGGGAAATCAGAGTTGGGTTTGGGGATGCTGCTGCTGCTTGCCTGAGCGAGTCTCGGCAACATGGTGGAAGATACCCGCATGGAGCGAAATCCTCTTTGCCCTAGCATCCCCTCTGCCTGAGAGAGAAGCATGGTTGCACACGTCTGTCACCGCGCTCCCCAGGAGCAATTTTGGGGAAGGCACAGCACGCCGCCCCAGGGAAGAGAAGGATCCCTTGGCCTTGGGTCTAGAAACGCTCGGGAGTCAGAATAGCCTGCCGAGGCACGAACAGCAGGCCATGAGAAGACAAGTGTCCTCTACTCCCTGTGCGGAGAGATTGAAGCCTGGCTGCTAAGGAGACATGAGGGGACGACAAGGGCATGGGTGCGTGCTCCACTCTGAGGAAGGAGTCTGGGCAGAAGGCAGGCCTGTCCTGTGCCTCTTGTCCCAAGGGGAAAGCATCTCTTTGGCCACCTGTCCCAAGGGCAGACTTGGGCTTGCCACCAGGTGCCATACCCGGAACTCGCAGAAACAACCCCATGGAGAAACGTGCAGTCAGATGCCGTCTTCCACCAAGATATGGCAGCATTGTGGGTGGCCGGGGGTGTGCCGGGGAAAGAGTGGAGACAGTCCCCACCGTTCCCCATCCCAGTGCTCGGGCCCTGTGCAGGGATCCTGTCGCCTCTTCTCTCCTGTGGTGAAGGCACTGGCCTTGACCCCGAGTCTGCCCGAGCGCCGGAGCAAAAGGCAAAGCCTTACCTACGCCAGGAGATGGTAATAGGCATAGAGTGTCATGCTAGGCCACGCACGCTGCTGCAGGGTTGTGACTGTGTCTGCTTAGATCGGCTTAGCAAGGTGAACCCCGGGCGCGAACTTGGAGCCCGGGGAAACAAGGCCCAAGAGGCACCAGCTCTCCCGCGGCTCTTCTTTCCAGCCGCGACAGAGTGAACGACCAAAGCCTTGCTGAGGAAGCAGCAGCGAAGTGCGGTTTGCGCCAAGCTGAAAACCTCTGCGAAAGCATAGCAGTCGCTGGGAAATCAGAGTCGGTTCTGTGGGATGCTGCCTGCTGCTTGCCGGAGCTAGTCTCCACTGCACGGTGGAATAAACCCGCATGGAGCGAAATCCTCTTTGCCTGGGCTTCCGCTCTGCCTGAGAGAGAAGCGCGCTGGTGCCTGTGGAAAGAGCCTTAAGGAAAGGGACACATCTGTCACTGCAGAGCGAAGGAAGCCGGGCTGCTAAGGAGACACGAGGGGGAGATTAGGGCAGGGGAAAGGGCTCCACTCTGAGGAAGGAGTCTGGGCAGAAAGCATGCCTGTCCTGAGCCTTTGGGCCCAAGGAGACAGCAGCTCCTAGGCCACCTGACCGTGGTGGAGCCATGGGCTTGCCACCAGGCGCCTACCCTAAACTCGAGAAACAACTCCCAGAAAGACCTGGCCATCAGATGCCGTCTTCCTCCGGGATGTAGAAGCTTGGAGGAGGCCCGGGTTTTAAGGGGAAGGAGTGGTGACAGTCCCCCAAGCTCCCTATTCAGTGCACGGGCGGTGTGCAGGGATCCTGTCACCTCTCCTTTCCTGTGGGGAAAGCACAGGCCTAGTCCGCGAGTCGGCCTGAGCGCCAGAGTAAAAGGCCAAGCGATGCCTACACCGGGAGATGGTAGTGTGCATGGAGTGCCATCCTAGGCTAAGCGCGCTACTACACGGTTGTGACTGTGTCTGCGTAGTTCGGCCTGGCAGGGTGAACCCAGGACGCGAACATGGAGCCAGGGAAAGCAAGGCCCAAGAGGCACCAGCTCTCCCGCAGCTCTTCTTCCCTGACGCGACAGAAGCCTTGCTGAGGAAGCAGTGGCGAAGGGCTGTTTGCTCCAAACCAAAGCCTCTGCGAAAGGACAGCATTCCCCGAGAAATGTTTTGGGGGCTGCTGCTGCGTGCCTGAGCCCCGTCTCGCGGTGGGAGAAACCCGCATACAGCGAAAGCCCCTTTGCCTTGGCATCTCCCCTTGGAAAGCACAGCATTCGTTGGGAAATCAGAGTTGGGTTTGGGGATGCTGCTGCTGCTTGCCTAAGCGAGTCTCCGCAGCATGTTGGAAGATACCCGCATGGAGCGAAATCCTCTTTGCCCTAGCATCCTTTCTGCCTGAGAGAGAAGCATGGTTGCTCAAGTCTGTCACCACGCTTCCCAGGAGCAAGTGTGGGGAAGGCACAGCACGCCGCCCCCGAGGAAGAGAAGGATCCCTTGGCCTTGGGGTCGGGAAACGCTCGGGAACAGGATAGCCTGCCGCGGCACGAAATGCAGGCCGTTGGCCAGACATGTCTCACCCGCTCCCTGTGCGGAGCGATGGAAGCCTGGCTGCTAAGGAGACATGAGGGGACGACTAGGGCAGGGGCGCGTGCTCCACTCTAAGGAGTCTGGGCAGAAGGCAGGCCTGTCCTGTGCCTCTGTTACCAAGGGGACAGCATCTCCTTGGCCACCTGTCCCAAGGGCAGACTTGGGCTTGCCACCAGGTGCCATACCCGGAACTCGCAGAAACAACCCCATGGAGAAACGTGCAGTCAGATGCCGTCTTCCACCAAGATGTGGCAGCATTGTGGGTGGCCGGGGTGTGCCGGGGAAAGAGTGGAGACAGTCCCCACTGTTCCCCATCCCAGTGCTCGGGCCTTGTGCAGGGATCCTGTTGCCTCCTCTCTCCTGTGGTGAAGGCACTGGCCTTGACCCCGAGTCTGCCCGAGCACCGGAGCAAAAGGCAAAGCCTTACCAGAGCAGGAGATGGAATTAGGAATAGAGTGCCATGCTAGGCCACGCACGCTGCTGCAGGGTTGTGAATGTGTCTGCCTAGTTCGGCTTAGCAAAGTGAAATCCGGGCGCGAACATGGAGCCAGGGAAAGCAAGGCCCAAGAGGCAACAGCTCTCCCGCAGCTCTTCTTCCCTGACTCGACTGAAGCTTTGCTGAGGAAGCAGCGGCGAAGTGCTGTTCGCTCCAAACCAAAGCCTCTGCGAAAGCACAGCATTCGCTGAGAAATGTTGTGCGGGCTGCTGCTGTTTCCCTGAGCCCAGTCTTGCGGTGGGAGAAACCCGCATACAGCGAAAGCCTCTTTGCCTGGGCCTCTCCCTTAGGAAAGCACAGCATTCGTTGGGAAATCAGAGTTGGGTTTGGGGATGCTGCTGCTGCTTGCCTGAGCGAGTCTCGGCAACATGGTGGAAGATACCCGCATGGAGCGAAATCCTCTTTGCCCTAGCATCCCCTCTGCCTGAGAGAGAAGCATGGTTGCACACGTCTGTCACCGCGCTCCCCAGGAGCAATTTTGGGGAAGGCACAGCACGCCGCCCCAGGGAAGAGAAGGATCCCTTGGCCTTGGGTCTAGAAACGCTCGGGAGTCAGAATAGCCTGCCGAGGCACGAACAGCAGGCCATGAGAAGACAAGTGTCCTCTACTCCCTGTGCGGAGAGATTGAAGCCTGGCTGCTAAGGAGACATGAGGGGACGACAAGGGCATGGGTGCGTGCTCCACTCTGAGGAAGGAGTCTGGGCAGAAGGCAGGCCTGTCCTGTGCCTCTTGTCCCAAGGGGAAAGCATCTCTTTGGCCACCTGTCCCAAGGGCAGACTTGGGCTTGCCACCAGGTGCCATACCCGGAACTCGCAGAAACAACCCCATGGAGAAACGTGCAGTCAGATGCCGTCTTCCACCAAGATATGGCAGCATTGTGGGTGGCCGGGGGTGTGCCGGGGAAAGAGTGGAGACAGTCCCCACCGTTCCCCATCCCAGTGCTCGGGCCCTGTGCAGGGATCCTGTCGCCTCTTCTCTCCTGTGGTGAAGGCACTGGCCTTGACCCCGAGTCTGCCCGAGCGCCGGAGCAAAAGGCAAAGCCTTACCTACGCCAGGAGATGGTAATAGGCATAGAGTGTCATGCTAGGCCACGCACGCTGCTGCAGGGTTGTGACTGTGTCTGCTTAGATCGGCTTAGCAAGGTGAACCCCGGGCGCGAACTTGGAGCCCGGGGAAACAAGGCCCAAGAGGCACCAGCTCTCCCGCGGCTCTTCTTTCCAGCCGCGACAGAGTGAACGACCAAAGCCTTGCTGAGGAAGCAGCAGCGAAGTGCGGTTTGCGCCAAGCTGAAAACCTCTGCGAAAGCATAGCAGTCGCTGGGAAATCAGAGTCGGTTCTGTGGGATGCTGCCTGCTGCTTGCCGGAGCTAGTCTCCACTGCACGGTGGAATAAACCCGCATGGAGCGAAATCCTCTTTGCCTGGGCTTCCGCTCTGCCTGAGAGAGAAGCGCGCTGGTGCCTGTGGAAAGAGCCTTAAGGAAAGGGACACATCTGTCACTGCAGAGCGAAGGAAGCCGGGCTGCTAAGGAGACACGAGGGGGAGATTAGGGCAGGGGAAAGGGCTCCACTCTGAGGAAGGAGTCTGGGCAGAAAGCATGCCTGTCCTGAGCCTTTGGGCCCAAGGAGACAGCAGCTCCTAGGCCACCTGACCGTGGTGGAGCCATGGGCTTGCCACCAGGCGCCTACCCTAAACTCGAGAAACAACTCCCAGAAAGACCTGGCCATCAGATGCCGTCTTCCTCCGGGATGTAGAAGCTTGGAGGAGGCCCGGGTTTTAAGGGGAAGGAGTGGTGACAGTCCCCCAAGCTCCCTATTCAGTGCACGGGCGGTGTGCAGGGATCCTGTCACCTCTCCTTTCCTGTGGGGAAAGCACAGGCCTAGTCCGCGAGTCGGCCTGAGCGCCAGAGTAAAAGGCCAAGCGATGCCTACACCGGGAGATGGTAGTGTGCATGGAGTGCCATCCTAGGCTAAGCGCGCTACTACACGGTTGCGACTGTGTCTGCGTAGTTCGGCCTGGCAGGGTGAACCCAGGACGCGAACATGGAGCCAGGGAAAGCAAGGCCCAAGAGGCACCAGCTCTCCCGCAGCTCTTCTTCCCTGACGCGACAGAAGCCTTGCTGAGGAAGCAGTGGCGAAGGGCTGTTTGCTCCAAACCAAAGCCTCTGCGAAAGGACAGCATTCCCCGAGAAATGTTTTGGGGGCTGCTGCTGCGTGCCTGAGCCCCGTCTCGCGGTGGGAGAAACCCGCATACAGCGAAAGCCCCTTTGCCTTGGCATCTCCCCTTGGAAAGCACAGCATTCGTTGGGAAATCAGAGTTGGGTTTGGGGATGCTGCTGCTGCTTGCCTAAGCGAGTCTCCGCAGCATGTTGGAAGATACCCGCATGGAGCGAAATCCTCTTTGCCCTAGCATCCTTTCTGCCTGAGAGAGAAGCATGGTTGCTCAAGTCTGTCACCACGCTTCCCAGGAGCAAGTGTGGGGAAGGCACAGCACGCCGCCCCCGAGGAAGAGAAGGATCCCTTGGCCTTGGGGTCGGGAAACGCTCGGGAACAGGATAGCCTGCCGCGGCACGAAATGCAGGCCGGTGGCCAGACATGTCTCACCCGCTCCCTGTGCGGAGCGATGGAAGCCTGGCTGCTAAGGAGACATGAGGGGACGACTAGGGCAGGGGCGCGTGCTCCACTCTAAGGAGTCTGGGCAGAAGGCAGGCCTGTCCTGTGCCTCTGTTACCAAGGGGACAGCATCTCCTTGGCCACCTGTCCCAAGGGCAGACTTGGGCTTGCCACCAGGTGCCATACCCGGAACTCGCAGAAACAACCCCATGGAGAAACGTGCAGTCAGATGCCGTCTTCCACCAAGATGTGGCAGCATTGTGGGTGGCCGGGGTGTGCCGGGGAAAGAGTGGAGACAGTCCCCACTGTTCCCCATCCCAGTGCTCGGGCCTTGTGCAGGGATCCTGTTGCCTCCTCTCTCCTGTGGTGAAGGCACTGGCCTTGACCCCGAGTCTGCCCGAGCACCGGAGCAAAAGGCAAAGCCTTACCAGAGCAGGAGATGGAATTAGGAATAGAGTGCCATGCTAGGCCACGCACGCTGCTGCAGGGTTGTGAATGTGTCTGCCTAGTTCGGCTTAGCAAAGTGAAATCCGGGCGCGAACATGGAGCCAGGGAAAGCAAGGCCCAAGAGGCAACAGCTCTCCCGCAGCTCTTCTTCCCTGACTCGACTGAAGCTTTGCTGAGGAAGCAGCGGCGAAGTGCTGTTCGCTCCAAACCAAAGCCTCTGCGAAAGCACAGCATTCGCTGAGAAATGTTGTGCGGGCTGCTGCTGTTTCCCTGAGCCCAGTCTTGCGGTGGGAGAAACCCGCATACAGCGAAAGCCTCTTTGCCTGGGCCTCTCCCTTAGGAAAGCACAGCATTCGTTGGGAAATCAGAGTTGGGTTTGGGGATGCTGCTGCTGCTTGCCTGAGCGAGTCTCGGCAACATGGTGGAAGATACCCGCATGGAGCGAAATCCTCTTTGCCCTAGCATCCCCTCTGCCTGAGAGAGAAGCATGGTTGCACACGTCTGTCACCGCGCTCCCCAGGAGCAATTTTGGGGAAGGCACAGCACGCCGCCCCAGGGAAGAGAAGGATCCCTTGGCCTTGGGTCTAGAAACGCTCGGGAGTCAGAATAGCCTGCCGAGGCACGAACAGCAGGCCATGAGAAGACAAGTGTCCTCTACTCCCTGTGCGGAGAGATTGAAGCCTGGCTGCTAAGGAGACATGAGGGGAAGACAAGGGCATGGGTGCGTGCTCCACTCTGAGGAAGGAGTCTGGGCAGAAGGCAGGCCTGTCCTGTGCCTCTTGTCCCAAGGGGAAAGCATCTCTTTGGCCACCTGTCCCAAGGGCAGACTTGGGCTTGCCACCAGGTGCCATACCCGGAACTCGCAGAAACAACCCCATGGAGAAACGTGCAGTCAGATGCCGTCTTCCACCAAGATATGGCAGCATTGTGGGTGGCCGGGGGTGTGCCGGGGAAAGAGTGGAGACAGTCCCCACCGTTCCCCATCCCAGTGCTCGGGCCCTGTGCAGGGATCCTGTCGCCTCTTCTCTCCTGTGGTGAAGGCACTGGCCTTGACCCCGAGTCTGCCCGAGCGCCGGAGCAAAAGGCAAAGCCTTACCTATGCCAGGAGATGGTAATAGGCATAGAGTGTCATGCTAGGCCACGCACGCTGCTGCAGGGTTGTGACTGTGTCTGCTTAGATCGGCTTAGCAAGGTGAACCCCGGGCGCGAACTTGGAGCCCGGGGAAACAAGGCCCAAGAGGCACCAGCTCTCCCGCGGCTCTTCTTTCCAGCCGCGACAGAGTGAACGACCAAAGCCTTGCTGAGGAAGCAGCAGCGAAGTGCGGTTTGCGCCAAGCTGAAAACCTCTGCGAAAGCATAGCAGTCGCTGGGAAATCAGAGTCGGTTCTGTGGGATGCTGCCTGCTGCTTGCCGGAGCTAGTCTCCACTGCATGGTGGAATAAACCCGCATGGAGCGAAATCCTCTTTGCCTGGGCTTCCGCTCTGCCTGAGAGAGAAGCGCGCTGGTGCCTGTGGAAAGAGCCTTAAGGAAAGGGACACATCTGTCACTGCAGAGCGAAGGAAGCCGGGCTGCTAAGGAGACACGAGGGGGAGATTAGGGCAGGGGAAAGGGCTCCACTCTGAGGAAGGAGTCTGGGCAGAAAGCATGCCTGTCCTGAGCCTTTGGGCCCAAGGAGACAGCAGCTCCTAGGCCACCTGACCGTGGTGGAGCCATGGGCTTGCCACCAGGCGCCTACCCTAAACTCGAGAAACAACTCCCAGAAAGACCTGGCCATCAGATGCCGTCTTCCTCCGGGATGTAGAAGCTTGGAGGAGGCCCGGGTTTTAAGGGGAAGGAGTGGTGACAGTCCCCCAAGCTCCCTATTCAGTGCACGGGCGGTGTGCAGGGATCCTGTCACCTCTCCTTTCCTGTGGGGAAAGCACAGGCCTAGTCCGCGAGTCGGCCTGAGCGCCAGAGTAAAAGGCCAAGCGATGCCTACACCGGGAGATGGTAGTGTGCATGGAGTGCCATCCTAGGCTAAGCGCGCTACTGCACGGTTGCGACTGTGTCTGCGTAGTTCGGCCTGGCAGGGTGAACCCAGGACGCGAACATGGAGCCAGGGAAAGCAAGGCCCAAGAGGCACCAGCTCTCCCGCAGCTCTTCTTCCCAGACGCGACAGAAGCCTTGCTGAGGAAACAGTGGCGAAGGGCTGTTTGCTCCAAACCAAAGCCTCTGTGAAAGGACAGCATTCCCCGAGAAATGTTTTGGGGGCTGCTGCTGCGTGCCTGAGCCCAGTCTCACGGTGGGAGAAACCCGCATACAGCGAAAGCTCCTTTGCCTTGGCATCTCCCCTTGGAAAGCACAGCATTCGTTGGGAAATCAGAGTTGGGTTTGGGGATGCTGCTGCTGCTTGCCTAAGCGAGTCTCCGCAGCATGTTGGAAGATACCCGCATGGAGCGAAATCCTCTTTGCCCTAGCATCCTTTCTGCCTGAGAGAGAAGCATGGTTGCTCACGTCTGTCACCACGCTCCCCAGGAGCAAGTGTGGGGAAGGCACAGCACGCCGCCCCCGGGGAAGAGAAGGATCCCTTGGCCTTGGGGTCTGGAAACGCTCGGGAACAGGATAGCCTGCCGCGGCACGAAATGCAGGCCGGTGGCCAGACATGTGTCACCCGCTCCCTGTGCGGAGACATGGAAGCCTGGCTGCTAAGGAGACATGAGGGGATGACTAGGGCAGGGGCGCGTGCTCCACTCTAAGGAGTCTGGGCAGAAGGCAGGCCTGTCCTGTGCCTCTGTTACCAAGGGGACAGCATCTCCTTGGCCACCTGTCCCAAGGGCAGACTTGGGCTTGCCACCAGGTGCCATACCTGGAACTTGCATAAACAACCCCATGGAGAAACGGTCAGTCAGATGCCCTCTTCCACCAAGATGTGGCAGCATTGTGCGTGACAGGGGGTGCGGCGGGGAAGGAGTGGAGACAGTCCCCCACAGTTCCCCATCCCAGTGCCCGGGCCGTGTGCAGGGATCCTGTTGCCTCCTCTCTCCTGTGGTGAAGGCACTGGCCTTGACCCCGAGTCTGCCCGAGCACCGGAGCAAAAGGCAAAGCCTTACCAGAGCAGGAGATGGAATTAGGAATAGAGTGCCATGCTAGGCCACGCACGCTGCTGCAGGGTTGTGACTGTGTCTGCCTAGTTCGGCTTAGCAAAGTGAAATCCGGGCGCGAACATGGAGCCAGGGAAAGCAAGGCCCAAGAGGCAACAGCTCTCCCGCAGCTCTTCTTCCCTGACTCGACTGAAGCTTTGCTGAGGAAGCAGCGGCGAAGTGCTGTTCGCTCCAAACCAAAGCCTCTGGGAAAGCACAGCATTCGCTGAGAAATGTTGTGCGGGCTGCTGCTGTTTCCCTGAGCCCAGTCTTGCGGTGGGAGAAACCCGCATACAGCGAAAGCCTCTTTGCCTGGGCCTCTCCCTTAGGAAAGCACCGCATTCGTTGGGAAATCAGAGTTGGGTTTGGGATGCTGCTGCTGCTTGCCTGAGCGAGTCTCGGCAACATGGTGGAAGATACCCGCATGGAGCGAAATCCTCTTTGCCCTAGCATCCCCTCTGCCTGAGAGAGAAGCATGGTTGCACACGTCTGTCACCGCGCTCCCCAGGAGCAATTTTGGGGAAGGCACAGCACGCCGCCCCAGGGAAGAGAAGGATCCCTTGGCCTTGGGTCTAGAAACGCTCGGGAGTCAGAATAGCCTGCCGAGGCACGAACAGCAGGCCATGAGAAGACAAGTGTCCTCTACTCCCTGTGCGGAGAGATTGAAGCCTGGCTGCTAAGGAGACATGAGGGGAAGACAAGGGCATGGGTGCGTGCTCCACTCTGAGGAAGGAGTCTGGGCAGAAGGCAGGCCTGTCCTGTGCCTCTTGTCCCAAGGGGAAAGCATCTCTTTGGCCACCTGTCCCAAGGGCAGACTTGGGCTTGCCACCAGGTGCCATACCCGGAACTCGCAGAAACAACCCCATGGAGAAACGTGCAGTCAGATGCCGTCTTCCACCAAGATATGGCAGCATTGTGGGTGGCCGGGGGTGTGCCGGGGAAAGAGTGGAGACAGTCCCCACCGTTCCCCATCCCAGTGCTCGGGCCCTGTGCAGGGATCCTGTCGCCTCTTCTCTCCTGTGGTGAAGGCACTGGCCTTGACCCCGAGTCTGCCCGAGCGCCGGAGCAAAAGGCAAAGCCTTACCTATGCCAGGAGATGGTAATAGGCATAGAGTGTCATGCTAGGCCACGCACGCTGCTGCAGGGTTGTGACTGTGTCTGCTTAGATCGGCTTAGCAAGGTGAACCCCGGGCGCGAACTTGGAGCCCGGGGAAACAAGGCCCAAGAGGCACCAGCTCTCCCGCGGCTCTTCTTTCCAGCCGCGACAGAGTGAACGACCAAAGCCTTGCTGAGGAAGCAGCAGCGAAGTGCGGTTTGCGCCAAGCTGAAAACCTCTGCGAAAGCATAGCAGTCGCTGGGAAATCAGAGTCGGTTCTGTGGGATGCTGCCTGCTGCTTGCCGGAGCTAGTCTCCACTGCATGGTGGAATAAACCCGCATGGAGCGAAATCCTCTTTGCCTGGGCTTCCGCTCTGCCTGAGAGAGAAGCGCGCTGGTGCCTGTGGAAAGAGCCTTAAGGAAAGGGACACATCTGTCACTGCAGAGCGAAGGAAGCCGGGCTGCTAAGGAGACACGAGGGGGAGATTAGGGCAGGGGAAAGGGCTCCACTCTGAGGAAGGAGTCTGGGCAGAAAGCATGCCTGTCCTGAGCCTTTGGGCCCAAGGAGACAGCAGCTCCTAGGCCACCTGACCGTGGTGGAGCCATGGGCTTGCCACCAGGCGCCTACCCTAAACTCGAGAAACAACTCCCAGAAAGACCTGGCCATCAGATGCCGTCTTCCTCCGGGATGTAGAAGCTTGGAGGAGGCCCGGGTTTTAAGGGGAAGGAGTGGTGACAGTCCCCCAAGCTCCCTATTCAGTGCACGGGCGGTGTGCAGGGATCCTGTCACCTCTCCTTTCCTGTGGGGAAAGCACAGGCCTAGTCCGCGAGTCGGCCTGAGCGCCAGAGTAAAAGGCCAAGCGATGCCTACACCGGGAGATGGTAGTGTGCATGGAGTGCCATCCTAGGCTAAGCGCGCTACTGCACGGTTGCGACTGTGTCTGCGTAGTTCGGCCTGGCAGGGTGAACCCAGGACGCGAACATGGAGCCAGGGAAAGCAAGGCCCAAGAGGCACCAGCTCTCCCGCAGCTCTTCTTCCCAGACGCGACAGAAGCCTTGCTGAGGAAACAGTGGCGAAGGGCTGTTTGCTCCAAACCAAAGCCTCTGTGAAAGGACAGCATTCCCCGAGAAATGTTTTGGGGGCTGCTGCTGCGTGCCTGAGCCCAGTCTCACGGTGGGAGAAACCCGCATACAGCGAAAGCTCCTTTGCCTTGGCATCTCCCCTTGGAAAGCACAGCATTCGTTGGGAAATCAGAGTTGGGTTTGGGGATGCTGCTGCTGCTTGCCTAAGCGAGTCTCCGCAGCATGTTGGAAGATACCCGCATGGAGCGAAATCCTCTTTGCCCTAGCATCCTTTCTGCCTGAGAGAGAAGCATGGTTGCTCACGTCTGTCACCACGCTCCCCAGGAGCAAGTGTGGGGAAGGCACAGCACGCCGCCCCCGGGGAAGAGAAGGATCCCTTGGCCTTGGGGTCTGGAAACGCTCGGGAACAGGATAGCCTGCCGCGGCACGAAATGCAGGCCGGTGGCCAGACATGTGTCACCCGCTCCCTGTGCGGAGACATGGAAGCCTGGCTGCTAAGGAGACATGAGGGGATGACTAGGGCAGGGGCGCGTGCTCCACTCTAAGGAGTCTGGGCAGAAGGCAGGCCTGTCCTGTGCCTCTGTTACCAAGGGGACAGCATCTCCTTGGCCACCTGTCCCAAGGGCAGACTTGGGCTTGCCACCAGGTGCCATACCTGGAACTTGCATAAACAACCCCATGGAGAAACGGTCAGTCAGATGCCCTCTTCCACCAAGATGTGGCAGCATTGTGCGTGACAGGGGGTGCGGCGGGGAAGGAGTGGAGACAGTCCCCCACAGTTCCCCATCCCAGTGCCCGGGCCGTGTGCAGGGATCCTGTTGCCTCCTCTCTCCTGTGGTGAAGGCACTGGCCTTGACCCCGAGTCTGCCCGAGCACCGGAGCAAAAGGCAAAGCCTTACCAGAGCAGGAGATGGAATTAGGAATAGAGTGCCATGCTAGGCCACGCACGCTGCTGCAGGGTTGTGACTGTGTCTGCCTAGTTCGGCTTAGCAAAGTGAAATCCGGGCGCGAACATGGAGCCAGGGAAAGCAAGGCCCAAGAGGCAACAGCTCTCCCGCAGCTCTTCTTCCCTGACTCGACTGAAGCTTTGCTGAGGAAGCAGCGGCGAAGTGCTGTTCGCTCCAAACCAAAGCCTCTGGGAAAGCACAGCATTCGCTGAGAAATGTTGTGCGGGCTGCTGCTGTTTCCCTGAGCCCAGTCTTGCGGTGGGAGAAACCCGCATACAGCGAAAGCCTCTTTGCCTGGGCCTCTCCCTTAGGAAAGCACCGCATTCGTTGGGAAATCAGAGTTGGGTTTGGGATGCTGCTGCTGCTTGCCTGAGCGAGTCTCGGCAACATGGTGGAAGATACCCACATGCAGCGAAATCCTCTTTGCCCTAGCATCCCCTCTGCCTGAGAGAGAAGCATGGTTGCACACGTCTTTCACCCCGCTCCCCAGGAACAGTATGGAGATTATTCATATTATTAAAAGTAAAATTACCATATGATTCAGTAATCCCACTTCTAGGTATCTATCTAAAGGAAACGAAGTCACTGTTCAAAGACATATCTGCACTCTTATGTTTATTATAAAATTATTAACTCTAAGCAAGAGATGGAAATAACTTCAGTATCCATTAATGGATGAAAGAATAAAATAAGTATGGTAAATATATACTACGGAATACTACTTAACCATGAAAAATTAAGAAATACTGCCATTTACAACAGCATGGATGGATCTTGAAGGTATTATACTAAGTGAAATATTTCAAAGATTTTATATATTTTTTAATTTTATGTATTATGATATCCCTTACATACAGAATCTGAGGAAAAGGAAAACTAATGGAAACTTAGAGTTGAGTTGACAAGGGGTGAACCTGGGGTGGAGTAAGGTGGTCCAAGGGTGCAAACTTGCAACTATAATATGAAAAAGTTCTGGGGATCTAATGTACAGCATGATGATCATAGTTAATAAAATATACATACTTTTTTTATTGTCCTTCCCTTTATTAAACTTTGCATATATCACATTCTTACAAGTTGAAAGTTTATAGCAATCTTGTATAAAAAAAGTCTGCTGCCACCATTTCTCTAACAACATTTGTTCATTTTGTGTCTCTTTGTCACATGTTGGTAATTCTTGCAATATTTCAAGTTTTTTACATTATTATTGTATTTGTTATAGTGAACTGTGATCAGTAATTATGACCCACTGAAAACTCAGAACTAGTTTACTTAAGGTATATACATTGTTTTTCTTTAAAAACATAATGCTTTTGAACAGTACAGTATAGTGTCTATTTTTTATATGCACTGGGAAACCATAAAAAATAATAATTTGACTTAGTTTATTGAGATAATCACTTTATTGAGGCGGTCTGGAACAAAACCCACAAGACCTCTGAAGTTTATCTCTACTATACTATATACATAAAAGTTGCTAAGAGAGTAGATCTTAAAATTCCTTACGATACATGCATAAAAATCAGTGGCAACTATACGAGATAGTAGATGTATTAACATTTTTGTGTAGATTATATTGCAATAAAGATGTATACCAATTTATCAAATTGTACAAAATTTACACAATGTTAAAAGTTTGCAATGTTATAAGAAATCATTTCTTAAATTTACAAATATGTCGATTTTTTTCAATAAAGCTGGAAAAAACTTTTTGTAGAATTAATCTATTTTTCAAAAAAGGAAGTAAGGCAGTAGAAACTGCAACTAACTCTGAAATAATAGAATATAAAATCCATTTTTGTTATATACACTGTGACAAAAACTATTACTTAGTTTACAATGGAGGAGTACTTATGAAGCATGAAGGATGGTCTATAAAAAAGGCTGAAAGAGCTCAGTTTTAAGGTTTAAATTTAAAATCTTCTTTTGAAATACTAAACTGACCACCTAGTGTTCCAAACATCAATGTCTTAACTGCATGAATTTATTTCATACAACTCTATAATCTAGTTTCATAAGAAAGCAGCATGCAAAGTTTGAATAAGACAGACTTGCTTAAGTTTCTTTATGTTCAACAGTAAAGGATACCTCCTTAAAAACAAATAGAAGAAAAATCAGCATATTTATTATGATAATTATTATTCATAAGGAGATTCATATTGAATTAGGGAATATATATCCTCAGAGGGGGTAAAGTAAAATGAAATTTATGTTGGTAAATGTGTCTAATAATAGTCAATACAATGCCTCAATATAAATGAATATTACCATTTTGAACAATTTAATTACTATTACTAGAATTATTATAAGTATAAAAATAGCTATCATTTTAGCATGGAATATGAGACTCTCATGCTCCATGCTTCATCACATCCACACAACAACGCTGCATAATAAGTATTATCATCACCATTTCATGGGTGAAAAAACTGAAGCTAACACATTTAGATAACTGGTTTATGATTACATGGGTAGCAAAAATGCATCACACTAATTTAGGCTTTATGATTTCAGAATTGTACTCTTTCCACTGCACATTCTATTACTCTGTAAATACTTGGCCTGTTTTCATTTGGTTCTTTAATTTTATTCATGTGGTGATGGCTTAAAGCTTCCTTTAAAGGAAGCTTAAAAATTTCATTTAACCAAAAGCTCCCAAGAATTAAAAATGCCACGGATCTAATGTAGACATGGATATCATTAGTTAATGGGTAACTATATATTTTCCACCCTAGTGAGATAACAATCAGAGTATTTTTCTAAGTTTTAGTCTCTCAGTGTTAAAAAGCACTTTGTTAAAATAGAAATATTTAGACAAAGGTGATCAAAAGTCTGAATCAGGTCACCTTAAGGTAAATATTAGGAACCTGAGGAAACAAATGGAGATTTGAACACTGAGCTATGATATAATGAATGGTTTCAAGTATTTAGTAGAGTATAGAAAAGCCCTTTAAAGCCTGGTCTTAGCCTAGCATTGCAGCTTCTGGGATATCTGTCTATCTATCATCTATCTATCTAGATATAAATTTGAAAACTTTTTTAACTTAAAGATTTTGAGAAATAGAACATAATCAGCACCATAGAAGATCTGTTTCTGATAACAACCTAGCCCCTCCTCCCAGTTTGTTAATATTCTCTCTTATTTAATGTAACATTGTGCAAATAGACCACTACTGATCTGCCGTTATGAATGAAATAGCTATAATCATCTGTTTGCATATCCTGGTGAAAATATTCATTTAGTTCCATGTTGTATTTCTAGGAATGGACCAAATTTTTATTTTTATTTTTAAGTTTTCTAAATATTGTCCAACTTACCTCAAATGTTTTTATTATGGGCACTTTCATTCTTTCACATTCTTGCAAGGCAATTTTACTGTTGCCCAATATGGTAAGTGTGTAATAGTATGTCATTTTAGGTTTTAATTTATTTTTAATTTAATTTATTTTAATTCCAGATTCATAATAAAGATAAACAGTTTTTATATATGAGTGGCCATTTGGATTACCCTTTCTGTAAAGTACATGCTCAAATCTTTTGATATCTTAACACTGTGTCATACTGACTTCTTTAATAGTAGATTTTCTGAATGAACTTTTAGCTGTGTAGGTCTTCTCTATTTTATTTTGAACTTGTTTTCATTTCAAAATCTTTATATTTATTTTCATAATCTGCTTTTATTTTGCTTTGTCTATTATCTATCTATCTATCTATTTATTTGCAAGCAAGAGAGAGTGAGCAAGTGAGAGTGCAGGGAGGGATAGAAAAAGAAGGGAAAAGAATCTTAAGCAGGCTCCAGGCTCAGCACAGAGCCCAACTCTGGGCTCTATTTCACAACCATGACATCATGACCTGAGCCAAATTGAAAGAGATAAAATAAAATTAAGGTGTTAAAAAAAAAGGAAAAAGAATTGGAGGTTTAATTAAGTGAGCCACCCAGGCACCCCTGTGGTATCTTAAATTAGCTGTCATATCTTTAAAGTTCTAGAGTATCCATTTGGTTCATTTATAAAACCTTTCTCAATATCATTTTTAGTGTCAGTTTTTTGTTCAATTTGCTTCCCCTCTCATTTCTTTGAGCAGAGTAATCAAGCCATTTTACAATCTTTATTGATCATTTTAACATCATACTTAATCCCATTTTGTCTATCAAATCTTGTTAATGGTTTTTCTTTGTGTGCTTTGTTACATTTTGCTATGTTCAAGACATTATATTTGAAACTCTTATTGAGTAGGGATAATTAAGAGCTATAATAATGGTATGGTCCTCCTTCGTAGGATTTTCTCTTATATCTGAGACTCTACAAGACAATCATACTCCAAATTCAGTGATTGGCTTTCTCAGTTTACACAGAAGGCAAGGTAGGCTCTAGTCTTATTTCTGCTTCTCCTTGTGCTTTGGGGATCTCAACTTAAATTTGGGTTGATTGCTGCTGGATTTGTTTCTCTAGTATCAAGAGTCTATGAACAACACAGCTCAGTGTGTTTTAGCAGTTTCAAATGCTCTCATAGCTAAAATGGCTTCAGGGCATATATCTCTAGGCTCTCATTGTATTTCGTATTTTGGCCCAGTAATCCCTCACTTATTTTTATAATCATTCTGATATTTTTAACTTTAAAAGCTATTTTGTCTGGATTTTTAGTTGTCTTAAGTAGGAGTTTTTAGATCACCATTACTAGAAGCAACAACAAATATACATGAAAATATCTGCAGTAGTTTATCACATCTTTATGGCTTTGAACTTCCATAAGCTGAGGCATCCTTCTCTAATCACTTAGGCAAACTCCAATTTAACCTTTAATACAACACAAGAATTGCTTCATTTAAGAACATGTTCAGGGATGACTCTTCCCCACTGTTCTTACCAACATTCCCACACACTCTTTGCTACCCACACCTTGTTTATGAACTTTCGTTAGGTATATCAGCGTGACCAGAATTTTGCTCTATTGTATTTTTGTCCTTTAGAGCTTTAATTAAATATGAATTCCATAGAAAGTCTGTCCCTTTTCTTTCAAACCTGGGTTAGTTATTTCTTCTCATTCTTTGTCAGAAGTTACTTTATTAGAGAAACTTATAGCTCTATTGTGACTTTGGAGCCTTTACAGTTTTTCGACTGGAAAAATCACCCATCCCTGAGATTTTTACGCAGCTTCCTAGCTGATATTATTCAGAAATCTGTTCAAAACAGACTTTTTCAGGGAGGCCCTTTCGGACCACTCAGTTAAAAAACCTCTTCTCAATCACTGCTCTTTTAAAAATGTGCTTATTTAGTTCAAATATGCATCTCTATTAAAGAAAAAGCAGTACGATTTTTTTTTTTAAAGTTGGCTTACCTATTATCTATCTCTCCCATTAAAATGATTCCTCTGGCCTGGGGTTTTGTTGTGCTCATTTTAGGCCAGGCACTCAATAAATTGTCACTGAATGATTGAATTGTTTGACTCCCTTGCTAGATTCTCAACTTCATGAGGCCAAGGATTGTTCTATTCAGTCCTTCTTTATCCTCAATGTCTGTTATATTGCAGTCACTTACGTGACTAATGGGAAAAATCACAGAAAGAAAGAGTTAAAACTACAGAAAAACCCTGTAGGTTCAATAACACAAAGCTTTCTAAAATTATTTAGCCCAGGAATTGAATACTGGCTGCACTTTTGATTTTTTTTAAATGGTATTGAATTTAATTTAAATGGAAATACTGGAATGGTAGAATAATAAAAAAATTATAAAAGCAACTTGCTCCTTAAAGTAAGAATTATATAGGGCATCTCTTCTAGAAGCAAAATTTTCAAATGTCAAACATCTGAAAGCATAGAAGGAGAAGTAAGAGTGTGAATTGTACTTCAATGCTCTTTTCTTTATATTCAGCAAACAGCTTCATTCACACACCTTTCCAATTTTTTCAACTCTTTTGACAAAGCCTTCAGAGGAGTTACTGCTGATGACAACCATCACAGCCTAACAGGAGAAATTTTATAAAGAAAAATAATAGCATGTTTTTCCCAAATTGTTAAGGATATGGTGAAGCTCTGTCGGATTCAAAGGAGGAATGTGCAATTCCATGCTATATATAATAATAACTTGTTTTAATAGTGGCTTTGCAATTTTTCAGATATATCCATTTTCTGAAACCACTATCAAATAAACAAAAACAAAGAAATGAACAGGGGTTCGAGACAGAAATTATCTAATCTAAAAATAGCACATGTTCACAGAATACACAACACATATCCCAAGTACTACTATAGGTTTCAAGTAATAGTCAAAACAATAGTAAAAATGATTCAGACCACACCAGTCAAATCATAAATGGGACCTTAACTGTAAATCCTTATCTTTAGATCAAAGCGGGTAATTGGGGGCTGAAGATACATTATAGAACTAATATGTTATAGAACTCCTCTGAAATGAGTCATTTATTCCATCACTTTTCCTGCACAGCTGCTGACCCATGTTTTGGTTCCTGGAAATAGCTGCTACCCTGTCATACTTCTTAAAAGCACATATATTGATAACTCTACTCATTCCTCCATTCTCTGTGACTGTCACTGTGTTAAAATGTGGAGTCAGCTGACTCACTTGTGATGGTAATAAAGTAGATGAGTTTGCAAAGTATTTTGTTATTTCTAAAAATGCAAAAACCAAATTACATTGAAATCATAAGGGGTGTTTCAGGGAGAGCTGTAGGATGTGGTTTCTTGTGTAATCCACAGAGATTAGCTCCAACACATATTTAAACTCTCCTCTAGGAGCAACCTTAGTGGTAAAGCAAGAAGATAAACAGATGTAAACACACCCTGGCACAAAATTATCACTTATGTTTGGCTTCCTAGTCTCCTCGTGTTACTTATTTATCTTAACTTCTCTCTGAAATCAGGGAACACAGAATCTCAATCAGTTGACATTTTTCTACTGAATTACCCAATAGTCTGATCATACCCCAAGACTTTTTTAAATTATTTCACTCATAATCCCAAATCTGCTTTGCTTCCTCATCTTAGTACACTGTAATTTGATTTCAAAATGAGGACAGTTGTCAGTAATGCCACATTCGTTCATCTATTTTACAATTCCATGTGCTTATAACTATGAAGATATGTTAATAACATCCATTCCAATAAGCCACCCTAAATTTATTATCATGAAACAAGACCTCAAGAAAGAGAATTCAAAATCATCCATGTATTTGCAACTTATTGCAATAAAGCCTTTATCAATAGACTTCCCTGTGCACATGGTGGTCAAATTGCTGGTGAAAACCAGCCAGATCTATTACAAGCTTTCTCATGGCTTCTAGGTAACCCAAGTGAGCCTTTATTGATACTGGGAAGGGATAAAGCAGGGAAGGGATAAACAGTGCTGTAAGAATTGGCTAGACAAAAGTAATGACTCTCATTACAAAGTGAGTATTTTAAAGCAAAAGAGCCTGTTGGGAATATTGTTTTATAAAATAGTGGTTTTTTTATTAACTTTTTAAAATTCAATTAGGTAACATATAGTGTACCATTAGTTTCAAATGTAGATTTCAGTTATTCATCCATAGCATATAATAGCTAATGCTCAGTACTTACTGTGATAGCTTCTTGAAAGCAGAATTTTAACCCACTGAGCCACCCAGGCGCCCTTGAAAGCAGAATTTTAGATCACATTTTCTGATTACTTCCATGTCGTACAACACTTTCCTGCTAGCAACCTTCAAAACATACTGTTTGTTAGAGGAATTTCTTTAATAATAAATAAATAGAAATTTATTTAAATTTATAAATATATAAAATAAATAGGAATTTATTTAAATTTATTTAAATATTGCACACTGTTTCATTGTTCATAAATAAGGTGATGATATTATAGCCATTAGTTGGTAGCACTGATATATCACTTTCTTTTTACTTCTCAGTGCATTCTCTTTACACAAAATAGATATATATTTTAAAAGAATCTGAATCTGTGGCAAACTTGTAAAAAACCCTATACAGTAAAGTTTATCATTTTAAGTAATCTCAATTATCTTCCTCAATTGTGATAGTATATCCTTCTATCTAGGCCAGATATTGTATGAGGGATTTGAAAAGACATACTTTTCTAAATTTCACTTTTCTCATCTGCAAAATGCTTATCATATCCTACAATAAAATACACTTACAATTTTTTGATGAAAATTTATTTATTTATTTTAAGATTTTATTTCTTTATCAGAGAGAGTGGGCGAGAGAGCAAGCACAGGCAGACAGAATGGCAGGCAGAGGCAGAGGGAGAAGCAGGCTCCCGGCCGAGCAAGGAGCCCGATGCGGGACTCGATCCCAGGACGCTGGGATCATGACCTGAGCCAAAGGCAGCTGCTTAACCAACTGAGCCACCCAGGCGTCCCTTTTGATGAAAATTTAATCTGTATAAACAATATATTTGCTGTAATGCGTGGTTCATGGAAAACATCTTATTTAATTATAAGCAACAACAGTATTAGAAATTAAGTAAATGTGTCTATAATATTTAAAGTTTTAACACATAATTCCACTGCTTTGACTTATTTTCTCAAATCCCTTTACCACTTTCACTGACAGAGTCAAATGTACTTTTTCTACTAGTAGCCAGCTCTTTGTCTTTTGTCAGAAAGATGCCCTTGTGAATTATTTATAATAGAGATATTAGCAATAATAATAATAATAATAAATAGCAATGAAAATGTTAAAAAAAAGTTTTCTTAACTAATTAGGGTTCTTAGACATCAATTAGAGGAACCACCTCGGGCAAGCAAATTAATCTGCAAGACATTCCCAGAATTAACAAGTCAGTCAGATACAGGGTTGTCCGTAGACTGAAAGGTGAAGCAAAAGGACTAGGTTTGGAAAATAGGTAAGGACAGTGAAAAAAGTGATCAAATTTTGGGGCAAAATAAATTCTTAGGTGTCCTTTCAATGGAGTCCTGTTCATTATGTAGCAGAAACTCTAGAGATTATCTCAATCCATTGGAGTCACCCCGTTTATTAGCTTGCTATTGACAAAGTTATTTACAAACTGTAGAGCAAGAGGTTATAATGGAGAAAACTGATGGTAATGCACAGGATTCTTGTTAACAATAATGCAAGTTAGTGATTTTTCATTAGAAAACATAAATTCTATAACCCAAATTATGGGCCCAGAGCACTTCTGCTGCACAACTCTGCTTATATCCCAAATAACCATGTGAACTAGTTTTAATATCTGCTTCTCTTATTAATTTTTGAATAAAAATTCTTGACACAAGTATTTTATAATTGTGTGATAACCATGCATTTAATTTCTTGGAGAACGAAACACACTTTAGCATAACTAGGTTCGTTCACAGAACCAGCCTTGATAACACACTTCTATATGTTAGAAATGATGTAATAAATGTAGAATATTGGGCACTTGTTTGGTATTCTTTGCCATGTTTTGCACTATCTAAAAAGAGATCAGTGAACTTGGACTGGAGTTAGTAGACATGGAAGAAAATAAAATATTACAGAGAAGAATACTCTGTGGTCCACAACCTAAACGGGCTGGGATTCCCATCATTTGGATCCCTGTAGCTTTACAAAAGTCAATTAAATTTTTGTATCTCCGATTAAAGTTGATTCCCCAGTACTTTTTCAAACATATCTTGTAAAGTATTGTTTCCCAGAAAAAAAGGGATTTTGCACATGTATCTGCCTTTGTCTCTGGTCATGATCTCAGTCAGGATCCTGGGATCGAGCCCCATTTCGGGCTTCCTGCTCATTAGGGAGTATATTTCTCAGTCTCTCTCTGCAGCTACATCCCCCTGCCCCACTCATGCTCTCTCTCTCTCTCAAATAAATAAATACAATCTTTAATTTTTTAATTAAAAATAAGATAAATAAAATAAAATAAAAAGTCTGGTCTTACTGCCCCATTTAGCTCCTTTTGTTTTTTTGAGTTGTATTTAAAGCAGCATGAGAGAACATGAGGCTCTCAAACTTTAAAAAAAAAAGGAAAAAATTGAGTTTTGTTAGGATTTAAGATCTTGTCTGCTAGACAAAAACGTTGGCTTTGTTAACATGTGAAAATCAACAAAAGAGAATAAGATCGAATTCTAATAATTTTTGTAGAAATTAAAAATTTCCTCCAACCCAATTACATACAGACCCATTAAGTAAATTCATTCCAATGTCCCAAACCAACCTTTTCTAATAGTAATGCATCTGTGTAAACAGGGTCAACCCAAGGAATAAATAAATATTATTATTTTTTTCCCTGTCTCTTCCACAGTCACATCTGGGTATATTGGTAGCAAGCCAATTATCTATCTTATAAGACATGATATCATAAGGAAGGTTATTCTGTCCATTTGGAACAACTGAAAATCATTGTAATTTTATCTTGGTGCAGTAACTTGAGATGGCACAGTGTGGGTTATGAATATATTTTATTTTTTTTACTGGGAAGAAGAGATTATAGAGATATTGGTTATCCAAGAGAGACTGACAGGTGTTGATAGTTGCCAGGTCAATATCCATCTACTCTTTCCTTTAATATCAGAAAGCACTGAGGGATTGACAACAAGGAAACTTAAAACAACATCAAATATTTTATTGTCTCTTTTCTAGTTACATTGTAACCTTATGACAAAGTATCAGTCGTACAAGATATCATTCTCTTTTACCTCTATCTTTCTGCCAGAAATGTGGGCTTAATAGTGAGAACTCCAACAACAATTTTTGCAACTGTGAATAAAAAGCCATGAAAACCTCTAAGATAGTTCACTTGACTTTCTTAAGACTCTGAACCAACACATTACATTTTTGCAACTGTGAATGAAAAGCCATGAAAACCTCTAAGATAGTTCACTTGACTTTCTTAAGACTCTGAACCAACACCAGAAAACACTCTCTGTAGTCTTCTTGTTAAATGAAAAATATGGTTAAACCACTTTTGACAGTCTACTACCTACAGCAAACTGTAAATCTTAATTGAAATATGTCCTCTCAGCTGTGCTTAAGCAACTGAGTCCTGAGCTTTTTAGGTTTTCAGTCTGAAAGAGTACACCTCGGGTGCTCTGAAAGGGAAGAGAAAGGACACCCTGTTCTCCATATAAATTAAAGAAGAGAAATCTGTGCATTTAAGTGGGCCATATAAAATTTATCAAGCAATTATCTCCTAACTCCTTCCTATCCAAATTACCTGATATGCTCTCCCTACTCCTTTATTCCACGTTACTGCCTTTTCCAGGATTCTGTATCACATCACAGCATGTCTTCTGTTATTTCCTTCTTGCAAGCTAGTTTTGTTTTCTCCATCTAAAAAAATCAACAATCATTGTGTATTTCAATTCCCATTTTCCTCAAATGCATTGATTCTTCTTATCTATTACTCTTTTCTCATACTCAGTGTCTTTGTCTTTATGGGGTTTGTACTTTGCTTTTCCCCATTCTTTACTGCCATTATATAATCAAATCTAATAACTTCTTAGAGAAAGTTAAAAATTCCTGCATAGCCACACGTGAACACAAAGTCACTGATTTTTAGCAAACCTATAA
Source organism: Mustela nivalis (assembly GCF_964662115.1). NCBI lineage: Eukaryota > Metazoa > Chordata > Mammalia > Carnivora > Mustelidae > Mustela > Mustela nivalis. Next base: position 63,483 of record NW_028135106.1, read on the forward strand.
GATAGTCAGACATCCATTCAATTTCTTTTTAAGATTTTATTTATTTATTTGACAGAGAGGGATGAAAAGCAGGCAGAGAGGCAGGCAGAGAGAGAGGAGGAAGCAGGCTCCCTGCTGAGCAGAGAGCCTGATTTGGGGCTCGGTCCCAGGACCCTGGGATCATGACCTGAGAGCCGAAGGCAGCGGCTTAACCCACTGAGCCACCCAGGCGTCCCTCCATTCAATTTCTTAACTGAGTCCCAAATGCATCCTGACTTCTAACCTAAACCCAAGTTCTACTTCTTACACGTTGTTATATGACCAAATTCTTTCAGTTCAGTATTTTGTAACATTTAAATATTAGTCAATTGATGCTTTGTTTGTGTATTTCTATGAAAATAATTTGAATACTGTAGATTTATTGTTATATTTATAGGTTTATAATCAAAGTTTCATCAGTTGAAGTTTTTGGAAATTTCAGATATAATGATTAACCTAAAATGATACTGCCTCAAATCCCTCTGATATCAAGGCCCAACTCCTGATCATAGCCAAACCTGTGGTGGATAGTTCCATGGGAAATTGCAGTTACTTAACACTGATAGGATCTCATGTTCTCTCTCTCATTTTGGAATGTCTCCAACACAACCCAAAAGTGTAGGAGAGTTAATGTCCTCTGAGGACAGCTCTCAGTGAAGTGGAAATAAGAACCATAGGTAAAATTGTCAGTTTTCAGGTCTTCATGAGGACAACTTAAAGAAGTTTCTCAGGACCTTTCAGTAAAAGCAAGCCTTCATTTTCTATCCACAACAATTATATCAACAATGTACCTCTTTGACAAAGTTGCTTCTTCACTGTATCACTTTCCCATTCTTTTCTACCTTGGATAATCTCCCAGATAAACTAACAGTACTCAAATCCTTTGTCCTACTCTTTGCTCTCAGGATAAATGGAGCCAAAAGACTTAGATTAATATCAAGTTCTGAATGGGATCTTAGAGCTATTTCTGTCCAGATTTTCATAAACATAGGGACCTTTGAATTATCAGGCTATAAATAAGTTCTAAATGGAGGGGGCAAAAGCAAAAAGTAGAAATTTTTATGTTTGATTTTTAATCATGATTAATTGACTTTATTGATTATTAAAAATACTAACATTATAAAAGTGTGGATCTTTGTAAAACAATGTCTTAATGTAAGAAAGAAGTTGCATAGTCCTTTTGAGAATATTAAACCAAGTGTTCAGGTGCCATCTAATTTCTTGTTTAATCCAGAACTTTGGTGTGCATCATCTTGAGGAATAGGATTTTGAAGTCCAGACAGACTAAGAGAAAACTGATCCAAATGTGTGTGTTTATATTTCTGCTTTTGTTGTAAAAATCAAAGTGTGATTGCTGGTTTAAAATGGTAAAACTAATAATGTTCATGGACTCGATTATAAATTTTCTAATTGTATGGGAAGAATCCAACAAAGATAGAATTAATTGATTTGCAAATCCTCAAAGAGCTACAGGATCAGGTAGTGGTATGTTCTGATTCAACAGCATCATAATGCAGCATTTTATATGTGTGGCTAATGGATATTTTCATGAATGTTTGCTAGCTAGTCAGCCAATACAGAGAAATATTAGGTAGGGTAATTACTCACAGTTGTGTTTAATATAATGAGAGAAAATTATCAAATGGCACTAATAATAATAATCCTATAGCAGGCTAAATAATTCAATGATAATTACAAGTATTAATCTAGCTTTCTTCCCTGATTATGACTCTTCTCTCCTTTATCATAATGGGAGTAGCACATTGTCTGCAATGAATTGTGAAAACCCAGCAGTGACTTTGGCAGTGAAGGCCTCCCATCAATTTTGATAGGTTAAAAGGATTCTGGTTGGTCTTGAGCAAATGTGTCAATTTTTTTATTCTGTGTGTGTCATAAAAGAAAGAAGCAATAGTAAATTCTTGCTGTTATTCCATGGAGCCAATAAAATCATACTGCCAACAAGAGGCTGTTGACACCATAGGTGTAGTTAACTGTCTTGAAATACTACGCCTGGAAATAAAATCCTAATATTTCACATAACCTCTTTTTTTAAAAGAAACAAAACAAAACAACTATACTGCTTACATTTAGGGCCCTGCTGTTGTGTAACTATTTTTGAACATGTCTTCTGTAAGTGTATATATATATATATATATATATATATATATATACATATTTTTCTGTGCAATAAATTCATTTAGAGATAAATTTGGATTGCAAATTATTTTGGGGGAGGCGTGGTATTTGTGGCTAGTCTTACAAGTAAAAAGGACTAAAAGAAAGAAGAAAAACATTTTTTATTACAGCATATTTACATCTGTCCAAAGTACTTATCTACTATAATATTGACTAATGTATAATACTGTACACAAAGAAAGAAGCTAAATGAGTTATAATTCAGTCAGTGTATAGCTGGCCATTTTAAAACTTACCACTGAATCTTTCTGGTATGCAATGTGATATCTGGCAATCTGGTCCAGTTCATTACATCAGGTCATTTGTATGTTCTTATTACCATTTTGATAGCATAGCACATTTTATAACCCAGACATTTTACAATGGAACTATGATGCATGTATTTTCAAAAGTATAGACATACATGAAGCTATGAGGTCAAAAAAGATGAATGTCCGTAGTACCATATAGACTCAACAAATAAAAGTGTCCAAGGGTCTGAGTGTGACTTATGAATATTGTATAAGATTAGGCCAACATGTGGTTTTGATATAAATAATCTGTTCTTAAATTAGAATTACAATCGTTGAGTACAGTGTTGAAAATGGCAGATAGATTTTAGCTATCTTTGCTCACTAGGGAAAATGGAAAAATGTTTAGTTTGGTCAGATTTTCACTTAACTTCTGAAAAATCTTACGTTTGAGAGAACCCTTCTGAAATAAGAATCCTTAAAGACATAACCCCTTTGGCACAAGTTTTCAAGAAACTTGTTTGATGTTGTAGACAATTCTATGGCACACGTACTGTTCTAGATGTTTCATGCCAATAATATGTAAGCCATACCAAGGCTACATATACATATAGAGATGTTCCTCAGCTTACAAGGGGGCTATGTACAGAGAAACACATAAAAAATTGAAAATGCATTTAATACCCCTAAACAATCAAATATCATAGCTTACCTTAAGCTTATTTAAACATACTCAGAACACTTACATTTGCCTGCATTTGGGCAAAATCATCTTAAGCAAAGCCTATTTTATAACAAAGTATCAAATATCACATGCAATTTATTAAATATTACATTAAAAAAAGAAGAATATATATATTCTATATATATATTCTATATATAGAATGCTTGTAAGAATATCAGGTGTTCACCCCTGTAATCTTCTAGCTGACTGGGAGCTGTGGCTCACTGCCGCTGCCCAGCATCACAAGATGGCACCATATAGAACAAGAGTTTCAGGTGGTAGGTGTTGTAAATTTTACCCAAACTGACATTGGTCAAACTCGTTTTTGTCATCATATATATCAAGTAGTTTTCTCGGGTTTATTTTTAGAATATCCTTGTATAATGAATATTTACACTGATATCTAGTATAAAAATCTTGCAATTTAACAGTAGAAACATTAAGATATTGAAAATCAATCTATTTCTTTAATTCATTGAAGACATTTTTGGCTTGTTTCCAGTACTTTCTTACTGGTTAAAAAGTGAATTTGAAGTAGTCTGGATTTCATTATTATATGGCACTTTCCCTTTGATGAATACAAAGACGATATTCTATATTAGCTATCTGAGAAGAATTTATTTTTTTAATTTTATTTATTTGTAAGAGAGAGAGTGAGAGAGAGCACAAGCAGGGGGAGCAGCAGGATGAGGGAGAAGCAAACTCCCGGCTAAGCAGGAAATCTGTTGCAGAACTGAGTCCCAGGACCCTAAGATCATAACCCGAGCTAAAGGCTCAGGCGTTTAACTGACTGAGCCACCCAGGTGTCCCAATCTGAGAAGAGTTCTGTATGCTATTCCTATTAATATGCAGTTTAAAGTCTAGGTAATTAACTTAATATTTTAGTGGCTATTGTATAGATAGCACTATGTTCCAGGCAGAGAGTAAGAAAGAAATATTAAATCAACCATATTCTATGCATTCTAAATGAAAATAATTAATCAATCATAATAAATCCTTCTATTTATGGAATATCAACTTATAAGCTTTCCTCCATATGAACAATGCCAAATACCAGAATAAAGGGTCATCTAATACAAATAAAGGATAGAATTAAAGAATTCTGGTAAGCCATTTAATTTTGAAAAATGGTGTTCTATTGTTGCTGAGTTGTGGTTTTCCGTTACATAATATCTGATAAGTGTAGAAGTAACATGAGTGTTACGTGAGATGAGAAATGGTATATAATTAAGATATTTTTAAAAGTACAGATAAATACAAATTTGTAAACATAGCATTATGGAGGAGTAAAAATAAATGATAGCTACACACTCTAAAGTGAATAAAACTTGGAAAGCTAATAGAGAAGTAAAACAAGGACAGTGCAAAAAGTATGGTACATTTTTATGAAGTTCAAACAAATTCTGTGAAACCATAGATGGACTTAAAGATACTATTATGTATCAAATATTGTAAAAATTAAGCAAGGAAATAGCAAACATAAAACAACCAAAGCATACAAACTTGGGTAGATACAAGAGGTGTGATCATGTTCTACTTCATAAAGAGATGAGTTAATAGATAAATACAAGTAACTAGACTTTTTAGAAGTTCATAAAACGTTGCCTGTTATTTCTTAGTAATATAAAATATATGGTTTTCTAACAAAAACGTTTATCTTAAAAATATTTAAAAATAAATTTCAGGCTACTCCTAAGGTTATATTTACTTTTCCACTGTGGGAAAAGCTGGTTGTTGTAGTTGTAGTTGTTTGTTTGTTTTAGTCTCCTCCTAGTTTTTATTATTATAATGTGGAATGAGGAATGTTAGATTGAAAAGTGAATTATTTTATAGACAAAAATCATTACTTGATTCACCTCCTGGTACAGCAGATGGAACTCCTGAAAATATGCCCTTTTGCCTTATGGAAGAGTAACAGTTATGCTTACTTCTGAAACATAATTGGTGGTGGCCCTAAATAGTGACACCATAGTAAACATTTTGAATATTTGCAATTAATTTTTATAGTCATAGGGCTCCAAAAGGCACTGCAGGTATCTTAGCAGGTATTTCAATAAGGCTAAAAGTTGCCTGACTGTTTAAAAATATTAGCAAGGCACAAAACATGGCAGAAGTATTGTCCTCAGATATTATTTTTTTCCATATGCTCCTGATTTCACACATGACAAGTTATTTTTTCAAATATTTATTATAAAAGTTTTTATTTATTTATTTGACAGAGATCACAATTAGGCAGAGTCAGGCAGAGAGAGAGAGGAGGAAGCAGGCTCCCTGCTGAGCTGAGAGCCCGATGTGGGCCTCGATCCAAGGATCCTAGGATCATGACCTGAGCCGAAGGCAGATGCTTTTACCTACTGAGCCACCCAGGCTCCCCCATGACAAGTTATTTTGATAGATGTATATACAGTGTATTTTCCAGTTATAAGAAAAATGGTTCTGCTATTTTTAACCTTTTTTTAAAATTAAATAATTTTTTTCATTGAAATTTTATTTTTTAATGTTTTACTTCTCTTTTCTTTTTTTTTAAAGATTTTATATATTTATTTGAGAGACAGAGATCACAAGTAGGCAGAGAGGCAGGCAGAGAGAGGGGGGGGGGAAGCAGGCTCCCTGCGGAGCAGAGAGCCAGATGCGGGGCTCAATCCAAGGACCCTGAGATCATGACCCGAGCTGAAGGCAGCAGCCCAACCCACTGCACAACCCAGGCGCCCCAATGTTTTACTTTTCAATATACTACTTAGAATATAAAACCTATTCCATTTTGTAAGATGTTTACCATTTAAAAACTGGTAATTTTCTCATTGTGTCTTCCCCTCACATTGCTTTATTTTGAATAAAAAATTTCACAATAAACATAACTGATGCTTTCCTTCTGATGGTCCCTCTGTTGGTCATATTGTATATGAGCCATGACAATTAGTTTTACAAAATTTATTGATGTTTGTTGATATGTTTTATCATAACTAATTTTCCCTCCCTTATCTAGATTCCCCAGCTTTCAGACAGGTGGACACTTCAATAAACCATACCCAAGGGATGTATCAAGTACTTCTTAGACATTCTCTCAGATCCTTGAGGTGTCATTTTGCCTAGGGATTTGCAATAGGTTCTGCCAGAGGCACCACTGTGACAACTGATGTCCATGGTCTATCTCCTGCTAAGCTCAAGAGGTCACTGGTTTCCAAGTTTATCTATACAATTAATGCATACCAGCAAGTTCTTTTTTTTTAATATTAACAAACTTATTTTAAAGTTTATATGGAGAGGCAAAGACTCACAATAGTCAACATAGTGTTGAAGGAGAACAAAGACTGAGGACTGACTTCAAAGTTTACCATAACGATTGGGCGCCTGGGTGGCTCAGTGGGTTAAGCCTCTGCCTTCCGGCTCAGGTCATGATCCCAGGGGCCAGGGATCGAGTCCCGCATTGGGTTCTCTGCTCAGCAGGGAGCCTGCTTCTCCTCATCTCTCTCTCTGGCTGTCTCTCTGCCCATTTGTGATCTCTCTCTCTGTCAAATAAATAAATAAAATCTTAAAAAAAAGTTTACCATAACGATAATTGTAAGCATGATATTGTAATACCACAGAAAGACTAGATTAAAGCAACAGAATATATATTATCAATTATATTTTATATATAATAGAAAAGCAAAAGCAATACAAGAGAGCAAAATACAATCTTTTAAACAAATGGTTCTGTAGCAATGGTGAAGCTAAATCTAAAAATATAAAATAAAATAAATCCAGGCAGATATCCTACACTCTTCACAAAAATGAACTCAGATTGGATTATAAACCTAAACATGAAACATGTAGAAGGTAATATAGAAGAAAATTTAAATGACCTTGGTTTTCGCAATAACTTTAGCTACAAAAGCACAAGCACTGAATTTAAAAATGTCTACTCTGTGAAACACAATGCCAAGAGAATGAAAAGGCAAAGCACAGACTATGAAAAAAAATTTGCAAAATACACATCTGGCAAAGGACTGTTAATCAAAAATACACAAAGACCCCTTAAAACTCAACAATGGGGGAAAAACCGGATTAAAAATGAGCCAAAGACCTTAGCAGATACCTCACAAAAGAAAATATTACAGATGGCAAATAAGCATATAAAAAGATGCTTCACATCAAAGGTCATCAGGAAAATGCAAATTAAAACAAAAAAGAGACACCAGTACATACCCAGAATCCAGAGCACTGACAACAGAACATGAAATGTTGGTGAGGATGTGGAGCAACAGGAATGTTCTTCCATGTGTATTGAGAATAAAGAATGGAAAACAACTTGGCAGTTTCTTACATAACTAAACATATTCTTGCCAGATTATTCAGCAGTAGCAGCTCTTGGTATTTATCCAAAGAAGATGAAATCTATACCCACAAAGATGTCTATAGTAGTTTTATTCATAACTGACAAAAGCTTGGAAGCAACCAAGATATCCTTCCATAAGTGAAAGGTCAAAGAAAGTGTAGTACATGCAAACAATGGAATATTATTTAATGCTAGAGAAATGAATTACCAAGCTATGAAAAGATATGGATATAAATATTTAATAAATATTTGATTTTAGGCTTCTACAAGTCTATCAATGTTATTAGTATATTTTAACAGTGAATGCTCAGCATTCATGAATTTACCTAATAAAACATTTTGGGTTCAATATTTTAAATACTTCAACCTCTATGATTATATTCCTAATAATTTTGAATTGGGGTAAATAAACCTTAATTTTTTGTAACTTGTTTCTTATTGCAAGAGAGCTCAATGAAATTTTAGAAAATAAAAATTTACAAAAAAAAAGTTTAGTTTACTATTGCCAAATAATTTAAAACTTTATCTTATATTCAAATACATATATTTTTCTAAATTGATTTATATGCTACTAAAACCAAAAACTTTTAGTTATACTAGATTTCATATCCTGCAATCAATGCCAGAAATCCATCTGGCAATGATTTGTCTTAAATAGAGTTAAGATGGGTGTTATTACAATGCAAGATGGAAACAAAGATAGTATAACAATTGGTGTTACATAACTTTTCCGTTTTGATCAAGTTACTAATCTACAAAAGGCTTTTATCAGTGACAGACTTGGGACTTTAACAAAACTTTTAAACTAGCATGTGCGACTCATTCCTAGAAAACAACACAATCAATAACACTTTATTTAGATTAAATCATGACTATTTCTCCATTTGAATAAAAAAGGTAGCAACCCCAATAAGTTTATTGAACATGAAAAGTTGAAATGCTATAATGCTCCTAAGGAATTAAATGATCCAGTCAAGAATTACAAAAAAAGGATATAAATTACCAAAGTGTTTGTATAATTGTAATGTACAACTGCCCATTATCGTTCCATAGTGTAGGCTTGTACAAGAACTCTATAAAAGAACTCCACTTCTAAACTGTGGAAAATATGTTCCCTTTCCCCCTATATACAACTATTAAGCCATTCATTTAGCTTTTAAAATATCCACTTAATACAGGCTTTTTACACATTTGAACAGGCAGCAGGGCTCTATTCTTATCGCTTACATCTGAAGGATAGACTTCTAGCGTAAGAGGTAAAGCCCATAAAGGAGCCCAATAATAACAACAAAATACAGTTTAGTGAGCCCTTACAATCTGCCAGCTACCTTTCTGAGAATACTTCAATTAATAAAACATATAAAATACCTGACCACAAAGAGCTTACATTCTTTTGAAATATAATAGTGAAATAAACCAATAATAGAGGGGCACCTTGGTGGCTCAGTCCATTGACCAAGCCTTTGGCTTGGGTCATGATCTCAGGGTCCTGGGATGTAACTCCCCAGCAGGCTTTCTAGGCAGTGGGGTGTTTTCTTCTTCCTCTGCGCACCCTCCCAATTCTCTCTCTCTCTGTCTCAAATAAGAAAATAAACCAGTAATAGAATAATGATTGATGGTTGATGGTGATAAGTGATACAAAGAAATACAAGAAAGGTAAAAGCCATTGGAGAATGCTGGGATGAAAGTTAATTTTATTTTGTGTTGGGTGGTTATATCTCATTTATGAGATGTTATTTGCACAAAGACCCAGGAAGTGAAGGAGAGTGTTATACAAATATTAAAGGAAAAGATTGCTCTAGGCAGAGCAAGTAAGTATATAGACTTTGTGTGAACAGCTTGTCTGTTACTTTTGAGGAAAAGCAAGGAGGCCAATGAGGAGTTCATAGTGGTGGAGAGAGGAAGAACGTATTGATGTATGACCTTCTAGTACATTAAAACGCCTTCAGTTTTTATTTAATATGAAAGGGGAAGATACCAAAAGACCCTCAACAGCAGAATAAAATCATCTGACTTGATTTTTAGGTTAAATTGCTGTACCAAAATAAATTTGCAGGGAGAAAGGAGTGCAGTTTGTGTGGAAGTGGGGTTATCAATCAAGTCAATAATTCAGGAACATATGATGGTGTTTTTAGCATGCTGGGTGGTAATAGAAGTGGTGAGGTATGGTTTTCATTGTGTATATATTTTGATGGTGAATATTCTGGTGAACAGGATGGGGTATGTGCAGGACAGACATCAACATTTATTTTACCTGCACAAACAGAAGGGTGGAGTCTTCATTCCCTGATATGGAGAGAACTCTGAGTTCAAATGTTCTTTCTCATTAAATGGCATAGTGATGATGAGGATTTAGTCAGACAGTGAAAGAGAGCAGTAAGCATAGTGTTAAGCGGTAAGACATTATAATACATTGGAACATCAAAAAACGTTGTGTTGGATCATCTGTTTATGTGAGTAAATAAATAAATAAAGCTTCCTGGGGTTCTGATAGAGGTAAAGAAGACTGCTATATGATCCAAAGGGGCACGTGCACCAAATGTTTATAGCAGTAATATCCACAATAGGCAAACTATGGAAAGAACATAGATGTCCATCAACAAATGAATGATATATATATATATATATATACACACAATGGAATACTACTCAGCCATCAAAAGAAATGAAATCTTGCCATTTGCGTTGACATGGATGGAACTGGAGGGTATTATGCTTAGCAAAATAAGTCAACCAGAGAAAGGCACTATCATATGATCTCCCTGATATGAGGAAATGGAGGTGCAATGTGGGGGGTTTGGGGAACAGGAAAAGAGTAAATGAAACAAGATGGGATCGGGAGGGAGACAAACCATAAGAGACTCTTAATCTCACAAAACAAACTGAGAGTTGCCGGGGGGGGGGGGGTGGGGAGGTTAGGGAGAGGGTGGTGGGGTTATGAACATTGGGGAGGGTATGTGCTGTGGTGAGTGCTGTGAAGTGTGTAAACCTGGTGATTCACAGACCTGTACCCCTGGGGCTAATAATACATTATATGTTAATGAAGAAGAAGAAGAAGAAGAAGAAGAAGAAGAAGAAGAAGAAGAAGAAGAAGAAGAAGACTACTATAAATCAAATGCTATGGTTTTCAGCATAGAGTGTGTAATCAGGCACATTTTATTAAAGTAACCAAGTAAAATGATGGTCGAAAACTGGAATAACAGAAAACATAAAAATCAGAGATTTTAAAAAGAGATATGGGACAGTGTAGAGAATATAGTCAATGATATTATAATAGTGTTATATGGTGACAGATGGCGGCTATATTTGTAGTGATCATAGAATAATGTATGGAGATATTGAAAACCTGAAACCATTGTAACACTGACTATCAACTACACTCAAATAAAAAAATAGTAAAAATAAAACATTTTAATTTAAAAAGATAAAAAGAGGGACAAGAATTTGAAAAGTGAATTTCAAAAAGAGTAAAGATGAGGCTAAGACATACTCTGAACCTTGAGGAAAACACCATTTTGAAAATTCTTCCCATTTTGAGAAAACTCAAATGAATCAATACCATAAAAGAACCCATTTTAACTGAGAGATGTAATGAATGCTCAAGAAATAATTTTATGACAGGATAATTCTTCCCTATGAAACAGCATACAGAAACCCGGGGAAACACCTGGAAGCCAAATAAACTATACTGAAAATAAGAATTAGGAAAAAGATAAATGATGAAAGATAAGAAAATTAGACCTGCGACAGAGACCTAGTGAAGAGAATTTTTAGCTTGTGGTTTAATGTTTTTGAGGATAATCTAGAGTTCATAACTGCCTTGAGGCAGGCTGGTTGTAGGCAGTTTAGGCAGACCCCTAAGAGAGGCCTACTTTGGGCAAGTGGTGTTGGAGGAGGCCATTGGGCTGGACAAAGACAAATCCAACCATTTGACTAAAGTGTCTGTGAAGATGTTGAAGTCAGATGCAGCAGAGAAAGACCTGTCAAACCTAATCTCAGAAATGGAGATGATGAAGATGATTGGACAGCACAAGGACACCATAAACCTGCTGGGTCCTGCACACAGGATGGTCCTTCGTACACTATCATGGAATATGCCTCCAAAGACAACATACAGGAGTACCTGCAGGCCCAGAGGCCTCCTGACCTGGAGTACTGTTACAATATCAGCCACAATGCAGCAGAGCAACTCTCCTCCAAGCACCCGGTATTCTTTGCCTACCAGGTAGCCTGAGGCATGGAGTACCTTGCCTCCAAGAAGTGCATACACCAAGACCTGGCCACCAGGGAAGTGCTGGTGACAAAGGACAACATGATGAAGATCTCAGACTTCAGCCTTGCCAGAGATATCACCACATCAGTTACTATAAAATGAGAACCAACAGTGGACTGCCTGTGAAGTGGATGGTCCCTAAGGCCATGTTTGACCAGATCTACATCCACCAGAGTGACTTCTGGTCTTTTGGGGGTGATCCTGTGCAAAATTTTCACTCTGGAAGCCTCCCATATCCTGGAGTGCCTGTGGAGGTGGTTTTCAAGCTGCTGAAGGAGTCATTTGATGGATAAGCCAATAAGTGCACCAGAGAGTTATACACAATAATGAGGGGTGGCTGGCATGTGGTACCTTCAAGCTGCTGGTAGAAGACCTGGATCATACTGTGGCCTTGACCTCCAACCAGGAGTACCCGGACCTGTCCTTGGCCCTGGAACAATACTGTCTATGCTTTCCCAACACCCAAAGCTTCACCTGCTCCTCAGAGAAGAATTCCACCTTCTCTCATGTGCCGTTGCCCAGGGAGGCCTATCTGCCCTGACACCCAGCCCAGCTTGCCAATGGTGGACTCAAATGACTAGTATCCCTATTACTCCTGTCCAGATTCCGTCATAAGCTGTAACCCTTACCCCCCACCCTCCCTGCAAGACTCACTGCCTTCTCCTTTGTCCCTTTCCTACTGGCAGGAGCCAGCTGCCTACCTGAGGCCTTCACCCCTTGAAGTTCACCTCTCTTCCCCTTCCTCTTCCTCCTCCTTACAACCTGCTCATGAAAGAAAGGAACAGAGAGGCAGGTACTTGCTCGTGGCTACTTCCTTCCCTCCCATATGTTGGACCAAGACCCCTCCCTGTCATCTGGTACTGCCTAGACGTCGAGAGAGTTGGAGATGAGGCAGGCCAGTGAAAGCTGTTGGAGCTTTCCTGGTTTGGTTTTGTCTGCTTAGCATAACATGTAAGACTGAGTTCTGGTGGCAGGGACCTAGTCCTTGGGGCTATAGCACTAGCGAGGGGAGGTCAACTGCTCTGGGCCTTGGCTAAGAGCAAGCCCTGCTCCAGAGATATGGTGCCAAGGGCTTATTAATTTTGATACTAATTTGCTTTGCTGACCAAATACCTGGTATCAAAAGATGGGAAGGCAAAGACTGGAAGCAGTGTTGTGACCATGGGGTCCAGCCCCAAACTATGAAGAAAACACAAAGTGTATAAATCTGAGTAAGTATATATTTACACACATTTTTAAATAGGTTGTTATCAAAGATTTAATCAATGGGTAATATGCTCCTCGTGGCTGGGAAGCATCAGTTGCCATATATTAAAAACAAAGAAAAGAGGTGTCTGGGTGGCTTCCTCCAAGAAGTGTCCCTTCTTTTCAGGTCATGATCCCAGGGTCCTGGGATGGAGCCCCACATCAGGCTCTCTGCTCAGTGGGAAACCTGCTTCTCCTTTTCCCTCTGCCCTGCTTATAGTTCCTCTTCCTGTCTCTCTGTCTGTCAAATAAATAAAATATTAAAAAAAAATCAAGAAAGAAACAAAATGTTTTTAAAAGGTCTTTTTTTTTTTTTAATTTTCTAGGGGTGCCTGGATGACTTAGTTGTTTAAGCAGATGTTTGCCTTTGGCTGAGGTCATGATTCCAGTGTACAGGGATCCAGTCCTGCATGGGACTACTTGCACCCCAAGGAGCTTGCTTCTTCCTCTCCCTTTGCACATGATTCCCCCTGTTTGTGTGCTTCTTCTCTCTCTCTCTCTCTCTCTCTTGCTGTCATTAAATAAAATAAAATCTTTTACTAAATAAATAAAAAAATAAATAAATTTCTAAACCTACTTTCAGTTTAGGTCCCTTAACAATAATTGCTACTGCTTCATTAAAAAAAAAAAAAAGATAATTTAGAAAGATGCTTCCAGAGTTAAAAAGTTGTTTTGTTTCTTTGTCAGGATTCAATATAGAAGTGCTTTAAAAAGTAAAAGAAAAAATATGCTATATTAACTCTAATCACACTATAACTTTGGTGGTTATATCAAGATAATGAAAAGTGATTTTAAAGCAAATTTCATTATTAGACATAAAGATCAAGTCAAAATTACAGAAGAGTAAAAGGATGAATTCATCAGGGAGTATAATAATTCTTTTTTTTTTTAAGATTTTATTTATTTATTTGACAGAGAGAGATCACAAGTAGGCAGAGAGGCAGGCAGAGAGAGAGAGAGAGGAGGAAGCAGGCTCCCTGCTGAGCAGAGAGCCCGATGCAGGACTCGATCCCAGGACCCTGAGATCATGACCTGAGCCTAAGGCAGCGGCCTAACCCACTGAGCCACCCAGGCGCCCCGGGAGTATAATAATTCTTGAATTTTAATACGTAACAACAGATTTGGGGATATATAGGGAAAAACTAAGAACAAAAATCATAACTTCTACCTTGGACGACAAATGGAAAATAATTTCAACACCCTTATTTTAAGATTACATAGACAAATGGTCATCATATTGGTAAGATATGTAAGACTTGAACAAAATGATCAACTAACTAGATATGCTTGATATTACATTACAGTAACTGAACTAACTGAGGTCAGTCTTTGGTGAATCACAGAAACAGGTGGAGTTGTCAAACAAAGGAATCTTTGTTTACAACATACAAGGAGATCACAGGGAATAAGTTCCAAAGCCTTGACTGTTTGAACAGGAGAGAGATTTTTATTTAGTATTTAAGATGAATACTCAGAAGGGAGAGTTTTATTATCCCGTGTATGGTTGGTCATAAGGTTGTGGATGCATGCACATCCACATATGTATTTGTGCAATATGTATTGCATGTTCACCTGAATGAAGCTTGTATTCCACCGAGGGCAGAAACTTCAACGTTAGAATAAAGCAGAGGTAACTGTTGGACAAGGGAAAGGAACTCTGCAGGCTTCAAGAGCAGATAGAAACTAGATGGGGTCTTGGGCTCATTTTCTGGGACAAGGAATGCAAGGCCTTGATTGCTTTTGAAATAGCACTAGGAGTTTTACCACTGATTTATTGTCTCAATAGCTTAGGCTATTTCCTGGTCTGGTGGTGACTGTTAGTTTTCCCATTGCCTTGTTCCCTCAAAATCCTTAGGAGTGAGGTTTTTGCATTTCTTTGTAAGAACCTCCCAGGAATTTTTGGAAGAAGTGTGCTGGGGCAAGTACACAGGTGGGGTATAGATCATTGAAAATAGCTGGGGACAAAAAATGACTTTTCTTATGTCAGGAAAACTATATCTCTTCTTTAATTTTCTAGGAACCTCTAACTCTTTCTGCTGATGTTACCAGCAGGCATCTGAGATATTACTGATTGTTCTCTTGAACCTAAGGAAAAGGAAATGTAGAAAGCAAAAGAAAAAACTTTAAAATTGGGGCGCCTGGGTGGCTCAGTGGGTTAAGCCGCTGCCTTCGGCTCAGGTCATGATCTCAGGGTCCTGGGATCGAGTCCCGCATCGGGCTCTCTGCTCAGCGGGGAGCCTGCTTCTCTCTCTCTCTCTGCCTCTCCGACTACTTGTGATTTCTCTCTGTCAAATAAATAAATAAAAATCTTTATAAAAAAAAAAAAACAACTTTAAAATCTATCCTGCAACTCATCAATTCACTGCAGCCACCTCTCTGTCTTTCCCTTTCTCTTTTTCTCTCTTTCTCTTTCT
The DNA here is from genome assembly GCF_964662115.1 of Mustela nivalis. Taxonomy (NCBI): domain Eukaryota; kingdom Metazoa; phylum Chordata; class Mammalia; order Carnivora; family Mustelidae; genus Mustela; species Mustela nivalis. The sequence goes on from NW_028135106.1 coordinate 78,901, forward strand.
CTCTCACTTTCTCTCTCACATACGCACAACACATGCAAATCGACTTAAAGCAATATTTAATTTTCCCTATTCCATTTTAATATACTTGAGGCATGATCATTTTCTTAGTAAATACAAGGAAAAAAAATCTAGGATTCCATCATTCTGTGTGATTAAAGTATTGAGGAATTTACTTCCAATAGCACTTATAAAAACATATTTTATTTAAGGAATATTATATAATCAGGTGCCTGCATTTTTCTTATTCTCTAACTAGTGTTATTTGGCAATTAATATTTTGTCAATCAATATTCCCCTATACCTGAATGTGTGGGCAGTGAGAGATGAGTTAGAGGCAAGGATGGTGAACACTCCCAACAACTGCAGACTACATATATCTTAAGCCATGATTTTCTTTGCAAAGGTCAACATTGATAATGTTCTAGTCATACCTCCGTGTACCAGGAAAGAAGTAGCATATTTCTTGAAAGACACAGCTATCAAAGCTCCATTGAGAATCCGTAAAGATGGAGAAGGGATTTGCAAATTAAATATCTGATAATGGACATCTACTCTGATTATTTAAAAATGAATAAAAATTAAAAACCTTACTAATAACCAAACAGAGTATCCAATTTTACATGTGAAGGAAATAATGGAAGAGACATGTCACCAAAAGTATATGGATGGCTTATAAGCACATGGCCAATTTCTCAACATTTAAACATTAAAGAAATACAAATTAAAATCATAATGAGACATGCTTACATATCTATTAGAATGGCTAAAATTATAAAGGCTAATTGTACTTGGTCTGAGCTAGATTGAGAAGCAACAAAAAATCTAAACTGTTGTTGGCATATATCATGATACAACCACTTTGGAAAATAGTTTCAAAAATTTTTAAATGAAAAATATGTTGCAGTTACACAAATAGCCATTTTATTCTAGGCATTTAACCAAGAAAAACAAACCCTATGTTCATACAAGGACTTGTATGTGAATTTCATATCAGCTTTATTTTTAAGAATTGAAAACAGTGGAAATGTTCATCAATGTCCATCAATAGAGCAAAGACAATTGGAGATTCTCAAAGTAATGATGCTGAGAAAAGAAAATCCAGGCAATGAATAGTATATACTGTGTGATTCCATGACTACAAAAAATCTAGAAAATACAAATTTATATATAGTCACAGTCATCAAATATATGGTGTGATTTTAGTGCCTTCTTCTGTGCTCCCATACCTTCCTACACTTGTATCTCCGAGCATTTGTTACACCATGTGAAAATATGAACTCTTTCTCTTTATTCTATCTTACTAGAATAAGAATCCTTGAAAGTTTATGGACAATTGAACTCTCAGTTATTAGCAGAAATTCTATCACACAGTAAGTTTCCAAATATAAAAGCCAGAGTTTTACAATGACTTCTAAGCTTTTACATGATCTAGCCACTCATTTAACCTCTGTGACCTCTTTCCCTGCTACTCTTCAGTCACTCACAGTGGCCTCCTTGCTATTCCTCAGATATGCCAGGCATGATCCAACCTTATGGCCTTCAAGATAGCCAATTCCTTTGTCTGGAGTGACCTTATTGCTGATAGTTCTGCGCAAATTCATCACCTTTCCATACATTTGTTCAATTGTCAGCTTCATTGTAAGTACCCTGATCTTTCTATTAAAAGATTTAACTGCCCATCCCCTGCCTAGCAACCTTGATTTTTCTCACCCTGATCGAATTTTTCTTTTTCCCCATTGTACTCTTCCTTTTTGAATGCACTATGCCATTTTTATTAAGGTTTATAGCTTTGAGTTGTCTCACCCATTAAAATAAAAGTTCTACAAAGCCAAGTATTTCATTTACCAGTGTAGTCTGAAGTAATATCTGCCATATAATAGTTCAGTAGACAACTGGTAAATTTCAAAATAAATTAATGTTGAGAGTATACTGAATTTCATAAGTCATTTCAATATTTTTTCCAAAAAATAAACTACATAAAACATACTTTAAATTTACTTTCAAAATATTTTATAGCATATAATGGACAATATACATAAGCCTAAAGAAACAATCCTATAATTAACCATTTCATACCTACTTAAAAACTGCATAATACCACACTCTTAGATCCTCTTTGAATGCTCTAAAATAACCCTTCAAATGAAATACATTTTAAAAACTCACAGATTTTTTGGCAAATAATTTAATAAAATAAAAGTTTCATTCATCTATGTAGATCAAAATAAATGTTTTTAATAAGCATGAAATTATAACTCTGAAGTGTGCTAAAATGAAACCACCTGCTAAGGGTGAGAGAACAAAAATAAACATCCTTTTTCCAAATAAGAGGAATTTATTACCTTTGAATCAAAGCATGTGGATTTGTTTTAACTGGCAATAAAGCAATATGGAGACACAAACCATAGAAAGTCATATTTTAGATTTCTAAAAGACTTCTAAGTGAAGAGTATACATTTTTTAATTGCTACATAATGCTACATAATGACAAGATGACAGGTTGTGGCAAATAGCATTTTAAAAGCTCTACTCATAATGGAACGGAAGATGTCATTTCCCTATAATTTTATATATGTCTTTAATTTACTATATCTGGATACAACATATTACCAAACAGATGTTCATCAAAGACTAAATCATTTTTAATGGAACATAATAATTTGAACCTACATCTATTAATCATTTTTTTCGATCTAACATTTATAGTTTCGCTAAACATTTTATCAGTTGTTGACAAAATTCAAAATAAATAGGATAAAAAGTCGTGTTTGGAAAAGTAGATTTCTTTTCAAATTGGCATTTAAATGAAAATATTTGCTGATATTTTTAAAACTTTAAATGTAATTTTATATATATATCTGACCTATCAGATGATATAAAATTTTTGGAGAAAATATGACATATTTTTTGATCTTGGTTGAAGGTATTAATAAAGAGCAACTGTTTGTATTATTTGTATTGTGATATCTTAGTTAATAAACATGAATAACTGGTATAAAATATGTTTTTTTTAAAATTTTATTTATTTACTTGACAGAGATCATAGGAAGGCAGAGAGGCAGCCAGAGAGAGAGGAATGGAAGCATGCTCCCAGCTGAGAAGAGAGCCCACTGTGGGACTCAATCCCAGGAACCTGGAATCATGACCTGAGCCGAAGGCAGAGATTTTAACCCACTGAGCCACCCAGGCGCCCTAAAATATGTTTTTTTTTTTAATATAGAAGTATAGTTCTTGCCAAAATATGGAACTAGCTGGAACTGAATGCCTCCTTCAAAGTCAGCTCTGGAGAAATTATGCAAGTGTAATATGGAACTATTTCAGATATTAACCAAAAACAAAGAAATGATGATAAACGCCTTAAAATACTCAAAGTTGCCCTTGACTGGTATGTTTCAAGCTCTATTCCTGGTTTGAAGACAGGTTTTAACAGGCCTGTCACTGTAGAAATCCGCTGGATGTTTAGAGGCTATCAGAACTGTACAAAACCTTGAAGGGGTAAAGACTTGAAAATTCTTTAGAGAGATTAGCTCCCTAAGGCATTATTCCTCCACACATTTTCCTCCAATCAATTAAGACTGATGGATGAGGGGCACCTGAGTGGCTCTCTCATCACGTGGGTGGTGGGTTAAGCCTCTGCCTTCATCTCAAGTCAGGTCTCTGGGTCCTGGGATCCAGCCCCACATCGGGCACTGCTCAAAAGGAAGCCTGCTTCCCTCCCTGCTTGCCTGCCTCTCTGCTTACTTGTGATCTCTCTCTCTCGCTCTCTTTCTCTCTCTCTGTGTACAATAAATAAATAAAATCTTTTAAAAAAGGCTGATGGATGATAAATTATGAAAACTGCTCCCTCCAAATGATGCTTCTTCATAAGGATTTAAGAATTTAAAATTGAAACTTGACCGTAGGATTTATCTTATAGAATAACATCAAGTGAAGGCAGTTATTATTAGTTCTGAAGTATTTGTGATTCTGAATTCTTGGCCTCATTAGTAAATTTATTTTTAAATTCTCCCATGGAGTGGTGATTGGCCTTCAGTCTTTCATTGATATACATCATTGGGTCAAATGAGATGTGTGTGCCCAGAACTATATATAATCTTTTTTGTATTTCACTGGAGATGGCATTTCTGAGTTTTGTTCAATTGAATTTGGACAGATGTTTTAATAGTCACTTCTAGAGTTGGACCTGGAGAATATCTTCCTTTTTTTCTCTTCCCGATTCTCTGAAAAACCCTGACTAATTCACATTATCACAGTAATATCATAATTCAAGTTTTTCCAAACACTATAGCTGCAAAATAGAAGGAAGCTACTCAGAATGGAATACTATTGTGAATGATTGAGAAAGAAAACATTATTATAATTAAGCTACCAGGTTTCAATGTATTTTATTGTTGCTTAGAAAATCCTAGCATACCCAGACTTTACAGAGATTTGATGATCCTAAGAAGAGCTGAACTCATGGACCAAAATAACTATGCACATAAAAAGTACAATTACTTACCTAAAAAATATGATGTGGTTAACTTTATATGCCAATCCAAGTGTTATGGGAACAGGAATTAAAAAAATAGCTTAGGGGCGCCTAGGTGGCTCAGTGGATTAAGCCACTGCCTTCAGCTCAGGTCATAATCTCAGGGTCCTGGGATCAAGTCCTGCATCAGGCTCTCTGCTCAGCAGGGAGTCTGCTTCCCTCTCTTTCTCTCTGCCTGCCCTCTGTCTACTTGTGATCTCTCTCTGTCAAATAAATAAATAAATAAAATCTTAAAAAAAAAAAGAATGACTGTACTTTTAAAAAATAGCTTAAAAGGAGCGCCTGGGTGGCTCAGTGGGTTAAGCCGCTGCCTTCCGTTCAGGTCATGATCTCAGGGTCCTGGGATCAAGCCCCACATCAGGCTTTCTGCTCAGCAGGTAGCCTGCTTCTCTTCCTCTCTCTCTGCCCACCTCTCTGCCTACTTGTGATCTCTCACTGTCAAATAAATAAATAAAATATTTTTAAAAATAGCTTAAAAGTATATGATAAAATAATGATATACATATACAAGGAAAAGAAAGATACTATACTGTGAATATAAATTAAGTGAAAATTGTTGAAATAAAGAATACAATAAATGGAGACTAAGATGAATATAGCTGTAAAATGAATAAATGAGTTGGGAAAAACAAACAAACAAATTAATGACTTCTGCCCAAATACAGCAGAAGAGAAAAAAAAATAAAGAAAATATTTAAATAAGTACTGAGATAAATTTTGGAGAATTAAAGAAAGATAAAAGATACCAGACTTAAAATGATGCCAAACACGAGATATCAGAAACAAAACAAAACAAAACAAAAACTACACACACTAAAAACCACTCGTATACATTATGGTGAGTTTTAAGAATATCAAAAACAGAGAAGAGCATAAATGATGCCCAAGAGAAGAACAGATCACCTAAAATGTACAAGAATAATACTGACAGCACAATTCTCAATAGTAATAGCATATAAAGAGACAGCTGGGAGTTTTTATAGATGGAAAAGATATTTGAAACTAGGTATTATACATCAATCCAAATTATTGATTAAATTTGAGAGCACAGTAAAAATACAATGAAGCATGTTAGGTCTTAGAACATTTATCACACAGAGACACACATTTTGGAAAACTTCCTTGGAAGACAGCTCAATTGAGATCGAGAAAACAGAATTATGTACTCAAAGGCACATTTTGAAGGAAGGATTGAATATAGTCTGCACTGCAAATATTCTTTAATCGTATGTTCTGAATATCCTAAATTTAAGAAGTATTTGTTCAAATATTTACCTTTAAATAAATCCTAGGAGACTTTTTCTTGGATTCTGGAAAATCAGTCCATTTGGATACAAATCTTTTTGTCACTGATGGAAATTTTGATAGCCCTTAACTGTGGAATGCCTAATGTATTGTTACAGCAATTGTGATTTGCCAATACATGGGTGATGTGTGTGTGTTGTGTGTGTTTATTTTTATTTTTGATGGTTTAACTCTTCTATGAGATTTTTAAGTAGACATGATTTTAATAAATTATGATTTGTTGAAATTTATCTGAGGTTATATATAATAAAATGAAATTTGTGTGAACTAAAGAAGTGCATCTCCATTTTTTTTGTTTTAAGAGTAGACTGGTCTTTAAAAATTGTCCAAAGAAGTACATTATATTCATTATTAAATTTGATAATATACTATAAAGTATTTATGGTCATATTGGACCATATCAAATTCTACTATTAATTCATATTCATAATTACCATAAGAGGAAAAAGGGATATTTTTCAAAATAAAAATTAGCGTATTTTTCAGAATATGATATAGTGTTATTCACTGAACTGAGGGAACAAATGTCAAAGTCTAACACAGTTTACAGAATGTTTTAACATAAATTGAAATTTAAATCTGACCAAATTTCACAGTTTTAAGTAAAATGATAGCACTTTATATCCTTGAAAAGTGGTAAGTGACCCAAAACATGGCTTAGAAAAACAAATTTAACACTACACTAGTCTGAGATGGTTAAGTTATGGTACAACTTGCCATTGTGTATCATCAAATGGTATATTTTTTTCTTTTGGGCTTGTCATTATATTTTATTTTAGCCATTCTGGTAAGTGTGTAGTGATATCTCAGTGTCATTTTTTTTTTAAAGATTTTATTTGTTTATTTGACAGAGAGAAATCACAAGTAGATGGAGAGGCAGGCAGAGAGAGAGAGGGGGAAGCAGGCTCCCTGCTGAGCAGAGAGCCCGATGCGGGACTCGATCCCAGGACCCTGAGATCATGACCTGAGCCGAAGGCAGCGGCTTAACCCACTGAGCCACCCAGGCGCCCTCTCAGTGTCATTTTAATTGCATTTCCTTGATGTCTAATTGTGTCAAAATATATTACTTTGATGTTTAATGCTCTGAGCTTTCTCAGTTCAGGACCATGAAGCCACTTAGGAAAAATACAGTTGCAGAGGCACTCATAGACCAACTCTTATTTCGAAATAAGAAGAAACATTACTACCCATTCCAACAAAAAATAGATTTGTTATGCAGCAGGGATTTTATAAATTACCTGACACAACTTATATAGTAAGATGAAATGGGACAGGCGGCTTCTTGCAGCTATATACAACATCATTTTAATTTCAATTTTCAGTATAATTTTTCCAAGGTATACACAGAATATATATTTAATGTAAATTGTGAACATTTTAAACTCTGTATATGGAAATTAATCAATTTTAAGTTTATAACAATCAAAATTAACGGAAGTTTATTTTAAATTAGTTAGCTTTCTCTGCATTGCAAGACAGAATAATCAAGAATTGGTAAGAAAAAAGTAATCTCTGTAAAATTACCGGGGGTGCATTATAAAGTGTTCGGTAACCGATCAAACTCACAATTTGGATTGAATGGCAAGTGATTTTTAAAATCTGGAACTCATTGTCAATTTTTTTTTCTTCATTGTGTCTTAATAATTTACTGTGTTCATTTGCATGGAAGTGAAGAAAAATGCATGACATTTCATCTCAACACTAACACCTTTAACTGGCAACTCTGAATGTACTTTACAGCAGTGTAACAAAGTAAAGATCAATGATGTTTCATGAAATATCTGTTATAATTCTCAAGGAGATAGGGAGTTTGTGCAAAAATGCAAATCACTTTGCGACTAAACACATTGTTTATTTCAGCTAATTTTAAGAAAATATGCTGAGAATCTCTCAAAAAAGGAAGCAATGATTTAGGTTTGCCTTCAAACTCCTTATCTAATCCTGAACCAACAGCACATAGTTCAAAGAGCAACTAATTTGAGTAGCTCCAATTTACACATTTCCTAACAATGCTTAATTTAGTGGAATTTCTGTCCAATTATGTTAATTTGATGTAATGAAAGACAAAAGTTCAAAAAGATCATCCTTAATTTATATAGATGCCAAACTCTGCATTTTCTGAATGACGCCCAGGAACGTATTTTCAAAAACAAACAAACAATGCCAGAACCACTATTAGGTCATCTCTAGGCAGAAAGTGACTCAGAGCTTACATTACTCTCTCCCTGAAAGTATACTGTAGGCACTGAAACTACTACCCTGAGTCTGTGCTATCAAATTCCTTAAGTTAGAAAGTTTTAAAACCCGTCTGTGTGGGAGTATTTCATTTACAGATAGAGATTTGGTTGTTTATACATTTTCATACTTGATTTTTAGGGTGTAATAACTATGTTTTAAAATTCATGGTGGTTTTGAATACTGTTGGATAATTGAGCTAAAATGGTATATCCATTCCTCCTAAGAAACAGAAATTATAGAAAGGTAGTGCTTTTCAAATCTGACATCTTTGAGTCATTGCAGTTTCATATAAATGCAATAGGAAAAGTGTCATTCATGTTTATGATATTTTCTATAAATAAATTAGAATGTACTGGAGGCCTGATATAAAGTGGGATGCCTAAACTTCAGAAAGATCTTGTTTTCAATTCAAAATAAATTTTATTTTTTATTTTTTTATAATGTCCCTCAATTTCAGATAAGCACCCCCATAATGTCCACTCCGGTTTTTTTAAGATTTTATTTATTTTATTTGACAGATAGAGATCACAAGTAGGCAGAGAGGCAGGCAGAGAGAGAGGGAAGAGGAAGCAGGCTCCCTGCTAGGCAGAGAGCCCGATGCGGGGCTCGATCCCAGGACCCTGGGATCATGACCTGAGCCAAAGGCAGAGGCTTTAACCCACTGAGCCACCCAGGCGCCCCCAAAATAAATTTTAAATTGAATTATGCACCTCTAAGTTCAGAGACAATAAACATCAACCAACACAATTAATAAGTTCTATTTCTTGAAATTTCGGGAACATTGATAGTCTCATCTCCTGGAAGAACAACAGCTAAAATTTTAGGTCATGGATTCCTGCTAAAATATCACTTTCCCAAAGAAAATTAATGTTAGGAATTTTCATTGATTGTTATTGATCATGAAGAATATAACAACCACGATAAAAAGAGTAGGAAAAACATGATATCTCATCTGTAAGGGCATGTGGAAAGTAGGAAATGTTAATAAAAATAACTACCATTATTTCCTAAGTTAACATAATGCAACAGAACAAAAATATTTCAAAACAATGTTTTCTTTTTTTTTTAATTTTATTTATTTATTTGACAGAGAGAGATCACAAGTAGGCAGAGAGGCAGGCAGAGAGAGAGGAAGAAGCAGGCACCCTGCTGAGCAGAGAGCCCAATGTGGGACTCAATCCCAGGACTCTGAGATTATGACCTGAGCCGAAGGCAGCGGCTTAACCCACTGAGCCACCCAGGCGCCCCCATAACAATATTTTCTAGGCTCATTCTGATAACTCTTTTCTACATTCAAATTTAAAGGTTGAGGCATGTGATATATATTACACAAAAAACATCCCAAGGCATTCGTTAAAAAAAAAAAAAAACTCTTAATAAAGAACAAATCCAAAGGAATTTCTTTTCTAATTTAATTAACAAATTATGAATTGTCTTACCTATTTTATCACAGTGTATCAGGCACCAATAATATTTTTTAATCGTCACACCTGATGCAATAGTTACCATCTTTCAAACATACTGATCACGAACAAGCAAATAAACAAGAGCACCGTAGCTTAAGATCTACCTGCATAAATATAGGCTACTTCAGACAATCTCTTCACCACAACATAGCAATGAATAGAAATCATACATGCTCTGTATGGACATACAGATGAGATAGAATGGGATGATGTTAATATATGCAGAATCTTTATTAATTACATTGTAAACCATAATATGGAAAAACAGAATACAATTTTAGAAATACCCAGGTCACCATCATTGTTTTATTTTTATATGTGTAGATAAGGAGTTTAATAAACAATCCATGACTATTCAACTCCTTATATTTTGAAAATTTTAGCAAAAGTAACAAACCTAGCACCTAGAAAATTGTACCTATCTGCAATATACAGCTTTGCCAGCATGGTAGAAGAAAAGCAAAACAAAATAAGTAAGAAAAGTTTAACATTTCACAAGAGATTTGCTTTTATTTTTTTATTTTTTAATTTTTATTTTTCATTTATTATTTACTTCTATTTTCTACTTTATTTTAATGAAAATGTCATGACCATAACATAAGAGCAGAATTAAACCAACATGAGAAATTATTTTTTCATAAGTTAAAATAAACTAGCTTGGTGATTAATTCAAAATTATATTACAAACTTCAGTGTTCTTGCAGTAAGTATCACTGCATAAACAAATGAGTCAGGAGTCATAAACTAATGATGATTCTAAATGTTATTTAGAGAGACATTCTGTTCTTAATATATTTCAAATATTCTACACAAGGCAAAGTGGATCCAAGTAATCTGTAGGCAAAATAAGATTTTAGAGAAGTATATATTTCCAACAGTATTTATAAAATATTACCTTTATGTAAGGCATCATCCTGGACTTTGTGGAAAACACACAAAGGAGTAAGAAGTGGCCCTTCAAGAAACATATACAATATCAAGGTTTAACATGAAGCAGCATGTCTTCTCTAATTAAAAAAAAAAAACATTGTACCAACTGACTTTACTGAAACTTTATATTTATTGCTCTCATTTTAGGTCATAGTGTCCTTCTGCATGCAGGCTGCTATAACGGACATGATATAGACTTAATAGCTTATAAAGAACAGGAATTTATTTCTCACAGTTCTAGAATGGAGAAGTTCAAGATTAAGGAATGGGCAGATCCAGGGAGAGCCCACTTCCTCATAGATGGCTATCTTCTCACTGTAAACGTACATGATGAATGAAGCAAGAGAACTCTCTGGGGTCTCCTTTAAAAGGACTGTAATCCCACTTATGACCTAATCACCTCCCAAAGGCCCCTATGTTTTAATACTAGCACTTACAGAGTTAGATTTCATAATATGATTTTGGGAGACATAAACATTCACACCATAGTATATATAAACAAAAAAAGACACAAAAACAACAAACAAAAAAATTATTTTAACTACCTATTATTTTCAACTACATAAACTTTTAATTTGTTTCTATATAATATTAAATAACTCATTTGAGTGATTCACTTATATCCAATGCATCTGAGTGCAATTAAATTTGCTTACCCAGCATATCCAGAAGCATATTTCTTCAGACTATCCCATTCCCCACCTTACAGGATTTACCACAATTAGAAGACATGGGATAGAGGATAGATAGATAGATGTATACATAAACACACTTGTACATACCCATATGCATATTTTTTCCTGTTAATGATACTCATGCAAATAAAATTTAAGCTCAAGGAAACCTGTCTTGTGTGTTACTTAATATCCAGTTTTTAGTCAACATCCAAAAACAAATAATCCAATAAAACCATGGATAGAAGACATGAACAAGTGTTTCCCCAAAGCACACATTCAAATGTTCAGTAGATACATGAAAAGATGTCCATCATCATGTATCATCAGGAAATTGCAAAGCAAAACTAGAAAGAGATACCACCTCACACCTGTCAGAATGGCTAAAATTAACACTACAAGAAACAAAAGGTGTTGGAGAGGATGTGAAAAAGTAACACTTGTGGGGGCTGCCTGGGTGGCTCAGTGGGTTAAGCCTCTGCCTTCAGATCAGGCCATGATCTCAGGGTCCTGGGATCAAGTCCCACATCGGGCTCTCTGCCAGGCATGGAGCCTGCTCCCTCCTCTCTCTCTCTCTACTTGTGATCTCTCTCTGTCAAATGAATAAAATCTTAAAAAAAAAAAAGAAAAAGTAACAATTGTGAACTGTTGGTGGTGATGCAAACTGATACAGCCATATTTGAAAACAGTATGGAATTTCCATAAAATTTAAAAATAGAAGTCCTTTTTGATCCAACAAACCTGTTGGTGTGTATTTACCCAATGAATATAAGAAAACTTATTCAAAGGGATGCTAGCACCCCTATGTTTATAGCAGCATTAATTATAAAGCTAAGATATGGAAAGCGCCCAAGTATCCATCAATTGATGAATAAATAAAGAATAAGTGGTATGTATATACAATGGAATATTATTCTGCCATAAAAAAGACTGAAATCTTGCCATTTGCAATAACATGGTTGGAACTAGACAGTATAATGCTAAAAGTGAAATAAGTCAGTCAGAGAAAGACAAATACCTTTACTCATATATGGAATAAAAGAAACAAAACAAACAAGCAAAGGGGCAATAATAAGACATAGAAAGAGAAACAAAGCAAGAAACAGACATTTCATTACGGAGAACAAACTGATGGTTACTTGACGGGATCTGAAAGGAGTGATGGATTAAATAAGTGATGGGGGTTAATTAGAGCACTTGTCATGATGAGCACTGAGTGCTATATGTTATATTGTACACATGAATCTAATACAACCATATATGTTAACTAACTGGATTTCAAATGAACATTTTTTAAAATCCCAGTTTTTAGCTCACATTCTGGCTTACAAAAGGGATTTAGTCAGGAATTTGGAGATTAGTTAATGAACAAAAAAGGGGTGAACAGGCAGTTGTTAGATAAAATTACTATCCTTTCTGGCATGATCTTATACCTTTTATCTAGAAGTATTTTTAGCACTTTAGACTCTTCCTATTTTATTTTGAATCATTAAACAAAAATTTCCTCAAAGGACCTTAGACTCCATCCAATTTGAGCAACAGTTTGAGAGAGGAAATGGTGTCCAGGAGGAAAAAAAAAAAAAGATGAAACTACTATTGTTTACTAGTGAATGCATAGTTCTTCCACAGAAGAAGCTCTAAATGGTCATGGCTCCAGCTTTATATGTGCTCAGTCATATGTTCAGAAGTAGGTAACACTATCAAAAAATATAAAGCATCTGAGATTATTTTCCCTTATTTGAAAGCTGGTGTATGAGTCTGCCGTAGTTTCTTGGGTGTTGATAGAAGACGCAGACTCATGTTTCAGAAATAATATAGTTTATTATTCACAGCAATAGAGGTAGCCAGAATATTAACATTATTTGTGTGTGTGTGTGTGTGTGTGTGTGTTTGTGTGTGTGTGTGTGTGTGTGTTTGTGTGTGTGTAGGGATGGGTGTTATATATCAGTTCTGAGCCTCAGTTCCCACAAGAAGAATCAAAACAGAGGCAGATAATATTTGCAAACACAACAGGTTAAGTTAAAAAAAAAGATACTATTTCTGTCTTCCAAGTCTATTCAATACAACCATCTTCAAAGGATGGCCTAGAACAAATAATAAATGCAGAAATGTAAGCAACCAATTGAAAAGTGTCTCCCAAGAAACACACTTTGAGAGTCTTCATTTGACAAAAATACTATAGGATATTACATGGATCAGGTGCATTGAATACTGGAAGGTTAAAATTACAAGGGACCAAATATTTTTAAGCAGTTCTGGCATCCAGTAGAGTTCAAATAGGTTTTATAAGATTGAGGAAAGAAGCCATCAAAACCTGGGCCCAGGGGCACCTGTGTAGCTCAGTGGGTTAAGCCTCTGCCTTCGGCTCAGGCCATGATCTCAGAGCCCTGGGATCGAGCTCTGCATCAGGCTCTCAGGCTCTCTGTTCAGCAGGGAGCCTGCTCCCCCCCCCCCCCGCTATTTGCTTACTTGTGGTCTCTGTCTGTCAAATAAATAAATAAAATCTTAAAACAAAACAAAACAAAACAAAACAAAAATCCTGGGCCCAATTTTCCCAAAAGTATGATTCTGATTCTAGTCTCTATGATGTTATCCCTTGAAGACAATGTCTCTAATTGAGTTGAATTAGTTTACTAAAGAGCATACCCCCATTTGTTGTAGGAGATGAACAATATGCAAGAGGCAAAATGCCACATGGAAGCCACCTTGTCTTCAGTGGAACATAGAATCAGTTCCTTTGGGATGAATTTGTTCCACATTTGACTTCCCACTTAAGGGAAAATAAGAGTGCCTTCTAATAGATTTTAAATAGGAAATGACAACGGAAGCTTATACAAGATTATAAAATGGGAAATTTCATTTAGATAAGCAATCATTTCAAAGTCATCTTCTTAATATTACAGACTCTTCACATAATCATAATTTTATTTTGGTATTATATGGTAATTTCAAATATAGTAAATATAAAGAATTTACCTCTGTAATTATAGCGAGTCTGGTCGTAGTTTAATGGCAACAAATCTTCAATTTAGAAGTATGGTCTACCAATTATTAATACATTTGGAAATGGTGTGTCATCTTCACTCCACTTGTCTCACTAAAACAGTGAGCCAAAAAAAGTAGGTCCAAGCTGTTTACTATGGTCAAAATGGGTTGCTTTTGCACTTGGTAAAGAAGCAGTCATATTTTGGAAGAAAAACTGAGGCTATTAATATTTTCAACTTATTTTCAGAAAAGGAAAGAAAGGATAATCTAACCTAAAGCCAAAATCTTACACAAGGTGGCTGGACAATGATCTTTTCCCAGATAAAGGGTTTTTCAACTTAGCCATGTTAGGAGGAAGAAGAGATGAGACATTGTGGACTTGACTAACGTTTGTACACTGTTCAAAAAGTTTTCAAAATAATGTGTATTATTTTTCTTCTTTTAGTTGAGACAAAAAAAAAAAAAAAAACCAAAAAAAAACACTAATGAGCTTACTCTTAAAAGGAGGTAAACAAGAAACTAGCAAAGATTGAGTGTTAGGTATTGTCCCCCTCCTTTTTTTTTTTAAATTATGTTATGTTAGTTACCATACAATACATCATTAGTTTTTGAAGTAGTGTTCCATGATTCATTGTTTGTGTAAAACACCCAGTGCCCCATGCAATATGTGCCCTCCTTAATACCCATCACCAGGCTCACCCATCCCCACATCCTTCTCATCTTTAAAACCCTCAGTTTGTTTCTTGGAGTCCATAGTTTTTCATGTTTCATTTCCCCCTCCAATACCCCCACTTCATTTTTCCTTTCCTTCTCCTAATGTCCTCCATGCTATTCCTTAGGTTCCACAAATAAGTGAAACCATATGATGATTGACTTTCACTGCTTGACTTATTTCACTTAACATAATCTCCTACAGTCCCATCCATGTTGATGCAAAAGTTGGGTATTCATCCTTTCTGATGGCTGAGTGATATTCCATTGTATCCTTGGATCACATCTTCTTTATCCGTTTGTCTGTTGTAGGGGATCTTGACTCTTTCAACAGAATGGCTATAGTGGACATTGCTGCTATGAACACTGGGGTGCATATGGCCCTTCTTTCCAGTAAAATAGAGCTAGCCTATGACCCAGCGATTGCACTACTGAGTATTGACCTCAAAGATACAGATGCAGTGAAAAGAATTAGGTATTGTTAAAGCACAAATGCAGGGGATAGAAGTTATGGTACAGAAGAGGGAAGGGCAACCATATGGCAGAGTAGAATAAAGTAGCTCAGGAAGAAATTAGTCATATCCAGATATTGTAAGGCATGTGGGGTTGGCAGGGAGAGCATGAGAAATCATAAGAGAATAGAGAGAAAATGGACCAGGCAGGAGAGGTTTATAACATTTTAACATCTAAGGTAAGCATATGCAAAGCAGAATAGGGAAAGAAATAAAAGTTTTTATAAGACTCAATACATAAGGAATAACGTGGAGGACACTGGGAGATGGAGAGAAGTGTGCTGGGGGAAATCGGAGGGAGAGACAAACCATGAGAGACTGTGGACTCTGAGAAACAAACTGAGGGTCTTGAAGAGGAGGGTGGCAGGTGGTTGGGTGAGCCCAGTGGTGGGTATTAAGGAGGGAATTTATTACATGAAGCACTGGGTGTGGTGCATAAACAATGAATTTTGGATCCCTGAAAATAAACTAAAAGAAAAAAAAGACTGACTACAGACATGGACCTCAGTGTAACACAGATATGGAACTCACTGTAATACCAGCCACTTCCCACCGACACACACAGACTATGATAATAATAAATAATAATGCAATTAAGAAAATTGCCTGCCAAATAATTTTTCCTCTTTTTTATTTTTATGATTATTATTTTTATTTTATTTTTAAAGTTTTTATTTAAATTGTAGTTAGTTAAAATAAGGTTAATATTACTTTCAGGTGTACAATATAGTGATCAACACTGCCATACAATGGCTTAAATAAAAAAATGAAAAAAAAAATTTTAAAGATTTTATTTTTAAATAAAACCTCTATACCCAAGGTGGATTTCAAACGTACAACCCCACGATCAAGATTTACATATTTTACTGACTGTTCCAGCCAGGCACCCCAACAAATAAAAATTTTATAAAATTGTTGAGTTTGTGGGAGTCTCATTTGCTTAGTCAGTTAAGTGTCTGCCTTTGGCTCAGATCAGGATCTCAAGAGTCCTGGCATCGAGCCCCATATTGCTCATGCTCTCTCTCTCTCTCTCTCTCTGGCTTTTGCTCTTAAATAAATAAATAAAATATTTTTTTAAAAATTGTTGAGTTTGTTTAACTAGTTTTAAACTAGTAGACAGAGATGAAGATAAAGTATGATGTAATGGCACGGAAAAATACAACTTACACGTTTTAAAAAAAAAATGTGCAATGCAAGTTACCTCACTTCTTTTATCACCACACTGGGACTTTCCCTACTGAGTTGTTGTAATGTAAGGACCTATTTTATATTTTTATATTTTAGCAAGAGGCTTTCATTGAGGTTAACCCTTAAACTGTCCTTGTTCCCCTTCCCCCAGGGGATTCACTTAAAAACAAGTCCTGGAAATCAGCTCCAGGTAACAAAGCCCATATACAAGGGTGGGTCAGGCCAGGTGGAGACATCAATCAGCGGGAGGGGGGCGGTGTTTGCATATTGTCTCCCTAGATACTAAGGAGTATGCCCCACTCCTCCGCCCTTTGGGAAACTTTTTTGCACCAATCCTAATCAAGGTGTAATAGGCTGGGTCAAATGTCTATACTAGGGTAAATTGAACCTCAATTGGTCACCTAGCCTCACTGTGGAGTTTCCTGTGTGTGTTAAAATCTCATTGGTCACCTGTGCGTGGCCAGGCCTGACTGCATGGCCTTTGCCCTTAAAAGCTAGACTGTGAAACAGCAAAGGGTTTCCTTCTCTCATAAGAGGTGTGGCCCCGAACGTTTGGTTAGATTCTTGATGCTTGGCATGAAATAAAGCTTTGCTTGACCTTTGCTTTACATCAGTCTCGCTCCTTTAATCATAGACCCATTATTGGGGCATAACAGTATTAATCTTAAAGTTATAAGTCCACAATGCATCCATCATCCATTCTACCCCTTAACATTCCCCTTTGGACAGACCCATGATCTAGAACAAGCCTTATTTTATAGTGCCTTGTAGGTGATTTTTGCTGCTGCCTAAATTGCCTACTTTCCTCTCACCATTACCACGGAAATTGGGTCCACTGAAACAAAGGGGTAGTGTAAGAAATTAAGACTTCCATAAATCTCTTTAAATAATAAAGTATAAGATAGTGATACCTTTTTTTCTGCCACATAACCAATTCTTGCAAGAATAAGGTCATATAAAAGAATTTACAACACATGCTAGCATTATCCTACTGGACCCAGACCATTTGTATGTTTCTCTGTCTCTGAGAAATGTAGTTATTTACATGACTGAAACCTAAAAATTGTTTGATATGACCACTAATATCACCTACATTATTTTAAAGCCTGTTTAAAGCTTCTGTAATACATAGGCTTTGTAAACACTTATTAAGCATCTTGTATATATCAAACACTTTAAAAATCTCTGCTTAAAAAAAAAAAACTCTACCTCAATGGAACTTTGAGTCTGAAAAAGATACAGGCAATATACAAGGCAACAGATAGAATAATTACATATTTGATTATATACTCTGAGGATGTCACCTTAAATTGATATGAAAATGATCAGAAGGATCTGGATTTCTTGTCAAAATTTTTTGCCTTAAAAAGAAATTGATATTTAGGGAAAGTTGTTACTGAAAGAGGTCCTGTGTCAACCAAAAATGTTAAACCATGATCTCGCTAAATTTTCCAGTTGTGATTATTGCTTTGTTTAGCTGTCTTCTATTAAGACTGAATTTAGTAATTCAGTCTCAGATTTCAGTAAGTCTTTTTTTAAAAGATTTTATTTATTTATTAGAGAGAGAGAGGGAGGGGCAGAGGGAGAGGAAGAACCAGACTCCTTGCTGAGCAGGCAGCTGATGCAGGACTGGATCCTAGTACCCTGGCATCATGACCTAAGCTGAAGGAAGACACTTAACCAACTGAGCCACCCAGGCACTCTAGACTGTAAACTTCTTAAAGGTAAAAAAGTTTATTCTTCTAGTAGTTCCACAGACATTTCTAACATCCATAAGAAAGCATGTACTGATGTAAAATGCCAGCAAATCAAATTATTTAAAAAAGAAAAAAAGAAAGAAAAGATATATCTGGATAAAGAGAAAAACAGAAAATCTAATAATACATTGAATTATTAGAGCAAAGAGTGGAGGAAGAGAAAATAAATATGAAATAGAGATTTCCACTAAAAGAAAAAAATTGAATAAGGCAGGAGATTTAGAAAATTATTATGACAGACTTGAGAAAAAAATAAAATAGGAATTTTTAGAAAATAGCAATGAATGAAAAGGTAAATTGTTCCTACCTCTATAATATTAGCTGTTTGTTGTTGTTGTTGCTAATTTACCTATTTAATCTAATAAACAAAGAAAGGTTTCATTTAGGGATAAGGTTTCTCTCTATATATATATATTTTTTCCATTTAGGGATAAGGTATATATATATATACATAGATATATATGTATATATATATTTTTTAATTTTAATTGTTGGAAAATGTGTCACAGAATGTGTTTAAACTTTAAGATACAGATGCAACATGTAATGAACTGCATTGTTTGAACGTCTAATTTGTAAATGCTGTTAGAGGAAACTTGGTGGAAATGTTCTTATGTGCTTGTGTTTCTGGAACTAAGTATATTTATTAATAAGGAATAGTTTAAAATTATGAAATGACCAGGAGTGGACAATTTTCCTAATCCTATCAGCTCTTTGCAGCTCTTTTATTAGCCCCCTTCAGGAATATCAGCTTTTTTATCTAATTAAATTTTATATTAATGTGCTTTTGACTTTTGGCCTTTCTCTTCCTTCTGTTCTTTTTTTTCCCCTAAATTACATGTTTCTGTTTAACAGCTACTATCAATTCTTTGATATGAATTCTCAACATCAATTTACTAACTCCAGAGATGAAGGAGCATCAATATTTAGAAGCGAAGAATACAAAGCCTTGGGCATCTGGATGGCTCAGTCACTTAAGCATCTGCCTTCGACTCAGGTGGTGATCCCAGGGTTGTGGGATGGAACCCCAGGTTGAACTTTCTACTCAGCTGGGAGCCTACTTCTCCCTCTCCTTCTGCCTGCAGCTCCCTTTGCTTGCGTTCTCCCTCTCTTTGTCAAGTAAATAAAATAAAATAAAATAAAATAAAATAAAATAATGTAAATAATACATTTATTTATTTATTAAAATGCAATTATTACACAATACATAATGTATTGCATAATTATAATAATGATTAAATAATTTATTAAATATTTATATTAAATATATCAATTTAATTAAATAAATATTTTTAGAATTTAAAATATTTCAAATTTAGATTATTAAATATTAAATCATTAATTTAATAAATAAATATCTAAACATAATTAAATAAAATAATTTATTAAAATGAATAAAATAATGTTGTCATTATCTCAGCATGTATTTTTAAATAGTCTAAAAAAAATCTAATAAAGTCTAAATACATTGAGTTCAGATATTTATACAAGTTAACCCAGACACTGAACCCACAGTTTCAAAACTTTTGTTTTTATCTACTACTCAAAATACGATTTTAATATATTTATTTGTAACTTTGACATAGCAAGGAAACTTGGAGGAAAAGGAGACATTTGCTTTTAATATTTGAAAATTATTTTGTTGATTTAAAAAAATAAAAACCTTAACACGTGAGCATTTCTTCTTAAATAACACTGTGAAGTTTCTGAGTCGCATTCTATTAAAAGTGCTGATAAAATGGCCTCAGTTACTCATTTAAATTATCAGCTGAATGGGTAACAAATGAAGTAGAGAGCTTTTTAATTATTTATGAATGTATTGCTTGTGGATGGAGTGCCACATAGAGTTACCTCTCTTTTTGGCTTTGTTTTGTGAGCAGCAGTGGAATCTATGAATGAGATTAAACATAAGGACATTCACAGAAATTCTTAATGAACTTCTGGGGAAGGGCAATAAGTGCAAGGAAAAACTGCAGCAAGACTAATTACAAATTTCAAGTGGTCATCGCTTAATTATAGAAGCTTTTAAGTTCAAGTAATATATCTTTTTCATGAGCCTATCATATTGTATTAATTACCACAAACTGCACTCTTGAACACTTATCTTTTCACATATTTCTTATTCTTAGTACTTAAAATTACCCTTATGATTGATAAGTAAATGGATTTTACAGACAATGCATTTATTTACATAAATAAATAATGCTGTTTATATATATAAAAACAATTGAATATGTGTATGTGTTCAATGAATTTTTTTTCAAATTAACATCTTAATTCTACCACATTAGTTACAAATAGATATAGACTTTATAGATTCATCAAATATTTTATTCTCAAATTTATATGTCCTTTGTGAAGTAAATGAAACTGTATATATTAAATATAATCCTATCACATGTAACAGTTACTAGTGCATCCCAGGACATACATAGGTCAGGTCCTCCTCAAGGCATCACGGATAACTGGATTTCACTTTCTATCCTAGGAGTCTTCTGTATATTTCTGTGGCTTTTATACTACAATCAGGAGGAAGAATTCTTTTGCTAAAAGCTTCCAAATGACTATGCGAGTAGATTATTTGTAGACTAGTGATATAATATTATTGTTTAATATGTGAAGCATGATAAAATAAAATGCTATTGCCATATTTAATTTGTTCAGTAAAGCATTCATTTAGTTATCAAGCATTCATTTTCTTTTTTTAAAGATTTTATTTATTTATTTGACAGACAGAGATCACAAGTAGACAGAGAGGCAGGCAGAGAGAAAGGAAGGGAAGCAGGGTCCCTGCTGAGCAGAGAGCCTGATGTGGGGCTCTATCCCAGGACTCTGGGATCATGACCTGAGCAGAAGGCAGAGGCTTTAACACACTGAGCCACCCAAGAGCCCCAAGCATTCATTTTCTTTATACAGAAGATATACAGATAGAACAATATTATATAGTAGAAAATACAGTAAATAATCTAGAAACCTTGATCATTTTGTTTTGGCAATTTTAGAACATAAAATTAGCTAAAGCTCAAGTGCAAGTTATATTTGTATCATAGGAGGAAAAGTTAATTAAAAGTTTGTTTATTACCATAGTTTAACACTTCAACGAAATGATAACGAGTCCAAAATCAATGAATATATGAAGTATACAATAAAAACAATAATCTTGAGTGTATGTGACTCACTGTAGGTATTGATAGGCTAGAAATCAAAGGGAAAGTATCTATAGGGTTTGTTCAGTTCCATGCTCATCAGATTAATAGGCTTTCTCATATTGCTTCCTTCACCACATTAATTTGTCTAATGAAGTTTTCAAGAGTTAAAGACAGTGATAGGTTCATGGCTGGAGAGAAGGTACAGAATCTAAGATAGTTCAGCAGTGCTTATTATTTAAGAGAAAGACAGCATGGGAGGTGAGGGGTATATCATGCATCCTGTTTTCACTCCCTTTGTGGAGCACCTACCCTGGAGGTCATGTAATAATAACCAATGACCAAAAAACAATAAAAAAACCCAAACATCCATGTGGAAGTGCCATCCCTGCCTGGAGATGAGTAGACTGCTCAAACAGATCCTGGGCAGGCATCTCAGCCCAGGACTGTGTTGGGGAAGCTGGTTCCTGGCTTTGGGCGCAATCTGGAAGCCAGCAAACTGACGGGAGAGTGCAGCCAGGGTTAACAGGACTGATGATCTTTTTGCAGCCAGGCCGCACACCCGCTCAAGGAGCCAGGCTAGGAGGCTGCCCAGCGCCAGCGCTGGTCAAGCTTGCAGCCCCCGGGGCTTCCCCCGCGCCCCAGCCAGGGCGGGGCCTCAGGAGGGAGGGGGCGGGGGCGGGGCAGAGAAGGGGCTTTGCTAATTGCCAAAGCGAAAAGGGAGCTCGGGGAGGACTCAGGAGGGAGGGGGGCGGGGGCGGGTGGAGGGCGGCGGGGAGAAGGCGCTTTGCTAATTGCCTAAGCTGGAAGTGAGCTCACAGAGGATGTGGCTGAGAGTCTGGGAGGAGGTGGAGGGGCTGGCGGAGGAGGGGCGGGCAGCGCCGCGGTGCTGTGCTGCGGCTCAGTCCGGACTGCAGGACCCACCGGACTCGCTGCCCGTACGCTCCCATGTGAGGCTCCGCTGTCCCGCTCCTGCTGCCTGCTGCCCCTCCCCGCCCCAAGGCTTCTCCGGACCACCCTCTGCACAGGGGTAAAGTGACACCGCGCCGCGCCCTCACCTGGAGCAGAAAGCGCGGACCCGACCTGGGGGCGAAGAGGGGGGTTGTGGAGGCCCAGCCTCCCGCGAACCCCAGGGCACCGGGACCACCCCGGACGCTGCGCCAAACCCGGGTCCTCATGGGGTCGGGCTGGGGACAGCGCCTTGCGAGGTGACCCCCGCCAGCAGGCACGCTAGCCCCCATCTTTCCGCAGCCCCATGCGCCCGTGCTGAGGACCCCCTTCCCTCCCCCGCCGTGGCCCCGCTGCTTTTGTTCTGGACTTGGGATCCCAGGTGGAAACTAGTCCCTCAGACCTCCCTGGCAGCAAGGAGGGCAGGGAGGGATTCTTGGTTTCCTGCCCTGGCTCCTCCTCTCTCCCCATTCACAAGCCTTCTGGCTTCCCTTTACTCTCCTCATTGTCAGTTTTCTGAAATGGTTTTCTTCTGCATGTTGACCCAAAGAGCTATTTCATGAATGAATATACACGAAACTGAGTTGGAGCCCACCTGTAGAGGCCTTTCATTAGAATGGTCTCTGGTTCTAGCCTCAGTTCAGAATACTGCATGTACCTGAGGACCAAGTCCAGATGTTTCTTTCATCTCTGACTTGAATTTGAAATCCTCCTCAGACTTCAGCTTCCAGGATTTCTCCAGTCCTTGCTCTCCCACTGTCTTGCTGGGGATCCGCCATGAGTGTTGAACACAGGAATGAATGAATGATATATACCCCAGACTGCTGGGGCTTTGTCTTCTTTTGCTGAGGTTGGAAAGGCTTGGGAGAGACCCCCTGTATGCAGATAGAGAGCTGCATGCAATTGCTTAGATAAACGTGTTCCCCACTTAATTGCTTGGGCATTGAACATTTCGCCCTTAACCTGTGGCTTGAGCATTTAGGAGGAGACAATCTGGAGGTGAATCAGAAGATGGCTGAATCCACATGGTGGTGGTCTGGGTTTGGGAGATTTTCCTGGAGATTCAAAGGAAAGATATAAATTCTTCCAGTGTGGAGTGGTAAACATTTTATCGATGGGAGATGGAAAATAAATGGTCTGGTTAAACTTTCCCGCCCCCTCAAAACCCATTATTTGAAAACACAAAAAGGGAAGTGAAGGGAGAAATCCTCCCACTCCCATTCCCACTCACCTCCATAGCCACCTCCTCTTCCAAGAACCTAACAGACAAGGTGCCAAGAAGTGTTAGGTACCAGCAGTGGTCTCAGATCTCATTCAAGAATCATGGTGAAAGGCTTTCAAATAGATTGTGGGGGAACAGGGATCCAATTAGGGGGGGACAAGTTTAAGGTTTGCCTGGTCCCCTAAAAATTAATGGCACTAGAGAAGATGAGCTTTGGGAACTATAGCTTAATGGATACAATGTGTAAAAAGCTTCAGTGAGTCATGGTGGGAAGAGGCCAAGAGGGCAGCAAACACAGTCTTAGATGATGTTATTAATAGCACTACAGGCTCTAGATTTCCTGTGGTGGTGTTCTTGGCAAGACCAGCCCGGCCAAAGTGGATACTCTCAACCTGGAACAGAGGGTCTTGGAGATGCCAGCACGTGAGGTATGATGAGAGGGTAAAATGATAGGAGGTGTCCTTTGGAAGGACTGACTCCTTGACTTTAAAAGGGAGAACCCAAATCTGTAGGTGAAATCTTTCTGGCTACAAAGAGGGCCAAGGCCTCCTAAGGTCAAGGTCTCCTCGTCACTTGCAAAGATGTCGAAGAACATATTCAGACATTTCAAAGATGTCCTCATATCATTGGTTCCCACTCTGGAATTCTATCAATAAGGTGAGAGTTCCTCTAGTTGAAAAAGAGATCTAAAAAGACTTCCCTTTCTCATGTAATTTCTGTAACCTCCAGGACACACCCACCTCCCCCTTCCAGCTCTGTAATGAAGCCACAGCTGGTGCCAATTTGTGGAACTCCTTAAAGGCTATTCTCCCTTATATACCCCGGGACCAAGTTCCCATGCTCCCTCACCCGATTTCCTGCACTCACCTCCCACCTGGTGTGTTCACACCTGCAAGTGCCTTTTACCAACCCCTTTGCCAAAAGGCAGCCAGAGTGACCTTTCAAAGACCTATCAGTTCCTGGCATTTGTCTCCATAGAAATCTGCACTGATCTTCTAACAAATTCTCAGTCCTCCAAAGGCACCCATAATCCTCCCATCAGTCTATTCATACCCCTCCAACTGACTGATGCCTGTTCTGCCCCATCTCTCTGCCCTTCAACCACACTGCCTCCTTCTTCCTGTGGAGACCTCTCATGGCACCTGCCTCCAAGCACAGGTGATTCCCATTGATGGGAAGACCCTCTTCTCTCCCCCATCTCCCCACTCCAGTTACTCCCACTTATTCGTGAGCTCACAAGCCCCATGGTACACACTCTCCATGCAGCCTGCTCTCTCTTTTCTAGCACTGGCCTCCGTTTCTAGCTGTGCTTGTGTCATGGATGTCCCTCCCCAGCCAGCCTCCAAGCTCTCCTTCCCTTTAGCTCCAACACCTGACACAGTGCCTGGCACGTAGTAAGCCCTGGCTAGCTTCTAAGAGCCTCACTGAGGGACTGAAAGCATTTTAAAAATGTCACCACGTAGGCTCGAAACTGTAGGCAGAAAAAGCTTTGCCTGGATTGACATTTTAGAGACGTATTCGTCAAGTTGGATGTGTTCACTGACTTTACCTTGTAAAATTAAAAAAAAAAAAAAAGGACCTCTGTATCGCTTCGCATCTAAGGAAGGCGCATGTATACTATTAGACCACGTTATGAGCTTAATGGAAGGAGACAAGATGTTTTCGCTAAGAAAATGTATAAGACTGTTGAGGTCAAGTGGGAGGAAACAGTCCGTTTGTTGGAGCATTGCTATCTTACTCTATCACAGCCACTCATAAAAATCTGACACGGGGTGAGTCAGAATTGTCTGTCGGAGATGAGTTAGATCTGGCTCATGTTCCTACAGACATGAAAGCCAGAAACGAAAAAGGAGGCTTTAAAAGCGTGGGTTGAGGAGGCGGTGTGGTTCACTGCGATGAGCTAAGTGCCCAGGGCCACCAGCAGACATGCTGGCCTGTGTCCGTCCTTTGTTCTGGGGTCCCTCTTGCACCATGTGGTGAGGCTGGTGGCTGGGAGAAGCTCAGGACAGGACCCGGTGGCATCTTATTTCTCCCACCCTCCTGTGGGCTCCAGTGGTCTCCAGTAGGTCCCAAGGGACAGCCTGCCTTCCTTGAAAAGCCCAGTAGCACTGGGAGCAGAAACTGGGGCCAAAGAGTGAGCACCCTGTTTGACAAGCTGGACCAGCCACCTCTTCTTCAGATGCAGGGGGAGCCCTGGCATGCTGACTCCTCCCTTCTCCCTTTCCCCTTTCCTCTTTCCTCCCTCTTTTCTTCCCCTCTCTCCTTCCCTGGTGGTGCCCTTTCCCAATGCCCACTTCATCCCTTTTCCTTTCTACATACCTGTCTTCTAGAGTTTCTTCTCTTTCCTCCCCATTACTTCCCTTCATCTGAATCTCCTCTTTGGTCCCTTTGTCCCTGCTCTCTGCTCCTCCTCCCCTTCCCTGGCCCCTGTTCAGCTCCATACTGAATGCAGGCAGAGCTGGACTAACATGCTCACTTGCTTGCTCAGCCAACCTCCAGAGAAGTCACTCTTCGGTGGCCACCTTCCTGACCCCCTGGTCGTTTCTCCACTTGTTCAGATATTGCTCTGAAGTCTGAGGAGGACAGAGCGGGGCTGCCACAGAAGCAGGCCAGAGGAGAAACCAAACCATGTGTCCACACTGTCCCCCAGCACTGCTGCTCTGAGAGCTTTCGGAGTCCTCAACAGGGTTAGGATTTAGGGGCTTCTTTAGAACCGGGAGTGAAAACAAGCATAGGTCAAAAGAAAAGCGACGGCCCCCACACAAAAATAATAATCACAAATAAAAACTATGTTAACTCTGAAGTCCCAAAGTCGAAGAATTGCCTTGAATCTGTCACTAGAAAGCACCCAAGGCCTCACTCTCTGGGTTCTGGGTGCCCTGGGAATGGCAGGAGGCTCTGACATGCACGTGGGGGTGCCGAACTATGAGGGCTAGCCTGCCCGCTGGCAGGGGTGGGGTACCTCCTGTGGCGCTGTCCTGGCACGACCCCCTGCGTAGGGGGTGTGGCGCGGCGTCCTGGGTGGTCCTGGTTCCCTGGGGTTGCCGGAAGCCTGGGCCCCGACCACTCCACCCTCCCCCCCCCCCCCCCCCCCCCGCTCCTGTCCTGCGTTTTCTGCTTCAGGTGAGGGCTCGTCGAGGTGTCACTTTACCTGTGAGCAGAGGGTCCTCCAGAGAAGCCATGGGGCAGGGAGGGGCAGCAGGCAGCAGGAATGAGAACGGGACACCGTGGCCTCTGGGGCTAAGCTGGAGCGTGGGAGCGCAGGGGCAGCGAGTATGGTGGGTCCTGCAGTCCCGAATGGGCTGCAGCACAGCACCCTGGAGCTGTGTGCCCCTCCTTCCCGCCTGGGCAATTAGCAAAGCCCCTTCTCCTGGCCCCCCCCCGCCCCGCCCACGCCCCCCTCCCTCCTGAGTCCTCTGAGAGCTCACTTCCAGCTTTGGAAATTAGCAAAGACCCTTCTCTGCGCCGGCCCTGCCCCCTCACTCCAGGGGCCTGAACCCTGGCTGGGGTGCAGGGCTATGCCCTAGCATGCTGCCCCATTGCCAGCGCCTGCGCTGGGCAGACTCATAGCCTGGCTTTCTGAGCGGGTGTCCACGGGCAGCCTGGCTGCGAAAAGATCATCAGTCCTAAAGGCCAGCTGCACTCTTGGGTCAGTTTGCTGGCTTCCAGATTGCGCCCAAAGCCAGGAACCAGCTTCCCCAGCACAGGCCTGGGCTGAGATGCCTGCCTGGGATCTGTCTGAGCAGTCTCCTCCACTCCAGGCAGGGATGGCACTTCAACCTGGATGTTTGGGTTTTTGGTTTGTTTTTTTGGTCATTGGTTATTACATGACCTCCAGGGTAGGTGCTCCACAAAGGGAGTGAAAACAGGACGCCTGATATATATGCATATGGCCATTCTAGAAAAATAGCTTGGGGTTCTCTCGGAAACGCGGCATTGGTCCTTGCACTATGGTTTAATAGAAAAGGGATTATGCACCAAGTTACTTAAATGAGCATAGGTTGAAATCGTTTACTGAGAGTAAATATTTTAAATAGTTATATTTTAACTAAATCTATCATCAATCATAAATCTATTACACGAAGGTTACAGGCAATTTAAAAGCAAGAGCACTCTCTTCAGGGTTTTAAATAATCCCTGTCTGTCTTGGCACATGAGAATGCAAAGATAGGAAATGGTTTGTAAAAGATCATATAATAGCTTTTACTAATTCTATTTATTTGACAGACAGAGATCACAAGTAGGCAGAGAGGCAGGCAGAGAGAAAGATGGGGAAGCAGGCTCCCCGCCAAGCAGAGAGCCTGATGAAGGGCTCGATCCCAGGACCCTGAGATCATGACCTGAGCCCAAGGCAGAGGCTTAACACACGGAGCCACCCAGGCGCCCCCAGATGAAATACATTTCTGACTTAGAAACTTCAGATAGAATTATTTTGTCCATGATGACAACTGAAGAAAATGTGTCATCCCTAAACCTAACCTTAAACCCTACCAACACTGAAACCTAAGCTGACCTTAAAGCCCAAACTAGAACCCTGAATCCCAAACCTGGAATGGAACCCAAAGCCTGTACCTGAGCCCTGGATCCAAGCCCTGAACCACGAACCCAAACCCTAAACCAGACCTCCAAGTCATGAAACCTGAACCCAAATCTCAGCATGAAGTCAAACCCCAAATTTGACCTTGAACTTTATCCCATAAGCCCTGAGTCTTAAAGCCTAAATCATAAACTTAAAGCCCTAAACTATAACTCTGTTCCCTTGTCCTTCACTCTAAACCCTCACCCTAACACTAAACCCAAAGCCTGATTAGAACTCTGACTAAAACCTGAACCTGAACCCAAATTCAAACCCTTCACCACACTTTGCTTATGCACTTGCCATTGATGGATATTTGCAGTTTCTACCTCTTGATTCTTGTGAACATTGTTTGGGTTGGGGGCTAGGGTTAGGGTCTTGGATTAGGGTAGGGTCCAGGCTTGAGACCAAGTTGAGGTCAGAGTGTGGGTCTGCATCAGGGCCATGTTCAGTGACACTGTTTGGGTCAAGGACTGTTGTAATTCCACATTGTTTCCAATTCATTGTTCCTTAGCTATTTGGGGGGAAGTTGGGGGGTATTGGGCTCCATGCAGCTTGAATTTCCGGAATGAAATGGCATCAGCTGGACCCGGGGAAGGAGCAGGACCTTCCACTGAAGGGTGAGCTCCCACAGTCCTGCACTGCCTTGCACCGCCTGCAGAGGGCGCCAGACCCCAGCACCCGCCCTGAGCCCAGGCTGCACAGCCACAGCTGTGACCTGAGCCCTGCCTTTTCAGGAACCACTGTGGAGACTTCTGG
Organism: Mustela nivalis; assembly: GCF_964662115.1. NCBI lineage: Eukaryota > Metazoa > Chordata > Mammalia > Carnivora > Mustelidae > Mustela > Mustela nivalis. Next base: position 107,849 of record NW_028135106.1, read on the forward strand.
AGAATGTGGGGCGCCTCCCACCCTGACAGGACAAGCTGAGGAGGGTGTGGCTCTGCATCCACACTGACCGGACCCGTTGTGGAGGACGCGCCCACACTGGCAGCAGTCCAACCTCCTAAGGACCAGACGCTGGAGGAGGTGAGGAGAAGTCCCTTAGTGGACTGTCAAGGGGTTCGTGGTCTCAGGACCCCACAGAGAAAGGGCGCCCTGTGTAGACACTGGGGCTTCCGTCGTTTTGTGTGAGGAGACGTGGCCTCCTGCTGTGCTGTGCGCGGGGCTGTGGGGTCCCCCCTTTCTGGGCTCGGGTGATCCTTGGTCCTTGTCTGTGTTTGTGTGCTCGCGGATTCGGTTCCTTGGGCTCCTCAGATGGTCTGCAGTCAGGGAGCGTCCCCCTGCTTTGGTGCTCATGCTCTCCCCACCTCAGCCCTGCGGGGTCCTTCCCGTGCCCACACCCACTCCAGGCTTGCGCCTAGTCCGGAAATTCGGGAGCCAAAGTGAGGACTCTGTAGCCGGTTTTGGGGAGAGTAGGTATTTTCCCAGTGTGGGTTCTTCCCTGAGCACAGTGCCTCCCCATCTCCGTGTGTACCCCTCCCTGTCTGTCGTCATTGTTGCAGGGCTGTCACTTTCTTGGTTCAGGGGCCTCCTGGGTATCTTGCTATCTTGGATGCAGGTGTAAATGAGATCGTTCTCAGTAGTCTCTTTCTGATGGGTCCTTCCGAGCACCTAGGAGTGCCACTAATTTGTGCATATTGATTTTGTTCCTTGCAAGTTCTTGAATTTATTAGTTCGATTGGCCTTAAACTTAATCTGCCAGTTATTTGACCAGCAGCATGGGTTTAATTGGGAAGAGCAGAGAATGGCATTCTGGGCTGAGCAAGCTAAGGTCCCATCACAGGCAAGTGCGAGAAACAAAGGAGAGGAACATTATTTCATGGAGGAGGAAGAAGTTGGGAAGGGTGCTTGAAGGAAAGTCCCTTGGAGAAAGGCAGGGTGATGGAGAATTCTCACCAGCTGAGCTGCAAAGCTCCTACAAAAAGTCAGGAGATGAACCTCCAGCTTCCCCTGTGGGGCCTAAAATTGGTGAGTCTCTCCTGTGGGGGATTGCAATGTGGGGTCTGTAATGGGCACTGAGCACCAGGCGCCCCCTTCCAGCCTCCCCTTCTGGCATCCCCAGTCCACTTTACTGGGGCTTCCCTTCCTGCTTTTGCACAGTTCTAACCAGCTTGTGGTGGAACGTTGTGGAAAAACTGAAATTCCAAATCCACTGCTTCTACTGCACCTGAGATACAGGGGCCCATGATTTAATCCTCCCACGAGTCTCTTGCTAGCCCCACCTGTCCGTTACTCATTTTGAGAGTTGATATTACCAAAGTACTGTAATTCTAAAAATTTCTGAATTAGCTGTATTATTTCTTTTTAGGTATGAAGTTAACTTCCAATTATATGAATTAAATATTTTGGTCATTGTTTTCTAATTTTATTGCCTTATTCTTGGAAAATATAGCCTGATATTTAACTCTAGGAATTTATTGGCATATACTTCTGGCCTAAATAATGGCCTGTTTGTGCAAATGTTCAACTTATGCTTATATACTTTTGAAGACTCTTGTTTTGGGGTTAGGATGGCTACATTTATTAATAGATCAGGACTATTAGATTCTCTAAATTTTGATGTCTCTTAATTTAATCTAATTAAATTATCAGTTAATGAAAGAAGTTAAATTTTTTATGTACTACTGCATCTAAACTTATCAAAGTCTTTGCTATAATTAGACAAGTATGTCATCCTGTTTTTATACCAAGTCTCACATTAAAAAAATCATACTATCTGAAATATTATTTATTTTTATTATTATTTATTTTTTTTAAAAGATTGTATTTATTGGGGTACCTGAGTTAAGTGTCTACCTATAGCTCAGGTCATAATACCCGGGTCCTGGGATAGAGCCCCGCAGGGGGTTCCCTGCTCAGTGGCGTGCTTCTCCCTCTCCCTCTGTTATTCCCTCTGCTGTGTGCATGTTTTTCTTTTCTCACTCTCTCTCAAATAAATAAGTAAAATTTAAAGATTATCTCTCTCAAATAAATAAGTCAAATTTTTTTTCTCAATGGGAGGGAGAAGCAGACTCTCCACTGAGCAGGGAGCCTGATGCAGGGCTCAATACCAGGACCCTGGGATCATCACCTGAGCTGAAGGCAGACACTTGAACCGACTAAGTCACCCAGGCACTCCAGCTGTTTATTTATTTATTTATTTTTATTATGCATATGTTTTATCTCTCTTTTCTACAAGTCTTTTTTTTGATCTTTTTACTTTTTTCATAAAACTGAATTATTTCAAGATGACTTGGTCATCCTCTTTTCCCCAACCTCAAAGATCATAGAGTATATTTTAACTGTTAAAATAATATTAGTATTTAAGTGCTGCCTACACAAATTAAGGCAAATTATCTGTGGTCTGTATTCCTGAAAATATTTTTTTTATTATGCCTTCCTATGCCAATGACATTTTATAAGGATCTAAATGTTTCCATTTGTAATTTTTTTTCAAGATAATAAAGCTATTACTTCATTCTTTTTTATATCTGATGTTATTTAAAAAAATTCTGTCAGTCTGATTCTTGTTTCTTTATTAATGAATTATTTTTTTTCTCTCTAACACTTGTGATTTTTTTTGTGTGTCTTTGGTATGTATGCCCTAGTTTGGGATTCATAGAGTCAACTCTAGTTATGAATATTTTCTTTCTTTTCTTGTATGTAAGTTTTAATCCAGTGTCTTGACTATTTTATGCTTGAGAAATAGATGTACATTAATATTCAAATATTTCTTTCCTTTTTCTTCTTTCATTTAAAAAAAGTCATTTATTTTATTTTATTTAAAAATATTTATTTATTTATTTGGAGTAGAGAGAGAGGGTCATGAAGAGTGGCTGATTATATACTTTCAATTTGGGAGGAGGTTAGGGATAGCACAAGCCTCCAAGGTATTTTATAAACAAGGTTTCCAGGACCTTGAGGGGGCTAGCTATTGTTAGGGAAAGGTCATTTATTACTATTTAGTAAAAACTCAGGGAAGAGACTCTTCTGATGTGTATCAGTGGGTATATGCTTGGGAGATGATTGCCAATGTATATCTTGAGGGCAGGGGTGGGGAGTAGAGATAAAGAAGTTTCCAAAGTAATTTTTACATGTGAAAGTAGATTTTCAGTATCCTGGGGGGTGGACTAAGAATGCTTTTTGCCCTGAGTGGATGTGTCCACATGGAAGCAGCTGAGTCCCCAGAGGAGCTTCAAGGACTTGTCAACAGGCTATGAGTAGTAAGGAAATCTAATTTCTTCTCTAGCTTTTGTTCCACACACATCACCTACATCTTACACCTCTTTTATATTGATAATTTTAATGCTTTGCTGGTATCCAGATGACTATATCCTTAAGTGACTTCTTATCTCTATTGAATCCATTATGTATTCTATCCATTGTATTCTTAATTCAACTAGATTACATATATTTAATCTATTAGTACCACTAGGTTCTTATTCTTGTTTTTATTTCAAAATCTTTCCTTATTTCCTTACATTATTTATTGGGTATATTTTAAATCCCTGAAATACTCACTTATTATATATAAGCTGTCAACCGTATTCTTATTTTGAGGTAGCTATATCTTTTTGGGTTTTAGGACATCATACCAACAATGCCAAATAATTTTCAGACAACAGCAGGATCTCCAAGAATTCAACTAAATTCTGACACTATCTACCTGAACATAGTGTAAGATTTCATCAGTTAATGGATCAGTCCTCCAAGACTATCTCCAACCCCACCTCAGATGCCAGTCTCACTGTAGGCCCCAGGTTATTACCTGTGCTTGTGACTGAGCAACTACAGGTTGGAGGTCCCAGTGGCCTACTTCTTACGTTCTTTTAATTTGCTACAGGGACTCACAAAACTCAGAAAAATACTTACTTTATGTTTGCCAGCTTATTAAAAGATATAATAGAAGATTTAAATCAATAGATAGATAAAGAAGTGCACAGGGCAAGGTATGGAGAATGGGCACAGAGCTTCTATTACCTTCTGTAAGACTGCCACTCTTCCTGCCTTTTCATACATTTCACAAACTAAAAGCTTTCTGAACCCAGTCCTTTCAGCTTTTCTGTGGAGGCTTCATGACATAGTCATGACTGACTAAATCATTGTCATTTGCTGATCTAATCTCCAGATCCTCTTCCCTCCCCAGATAATCCTGTATTGGGAGGAAGGGGAGGCAAAAAGTTGTGAAGGCTTTCACCAAGTGGTTGGTCCTTCAGGCAAACAGCCCTTGCCTTGAGTGAGGTCTGAAGGTCACTTCATTAACAGAACAAAACACACCTCTCTCACCCTTATCACAGGAAATCCCAAGAGTTTTAGGAGCTGTGAGTCAGTAGCCATGGTTGAAAACCAAATATTCAGATGACCAAAATATATTTCTTGTAAACCACTATATTACACTACATGCTTAAGTATTTAATTATGTGATCTTTTAAACTAATATTTTTCTAAGAGTATAAACTGTTCTGGCAGTAATCTGGATTGGGGAGTGATGTATTGCCAAATTTCTGTCGTTTTAGTCCAGGAAGTCAAAGAGAAAGAACAGGAGAGCCCCTTAGGGCAGGAAGTTCAAAGTAACAATGTTAACTACTACTACCTTTTCTTGATTTTTTTTTTTTAAACAAGCAAATCTTCTCTTCAGAGTTGCAGTTTAAAGCCAAGAACATGCAGAATTGGGAGAAAAAATAGTTAAATTTGGAGACTTGCAGAGGTAGAATCAGAGTAGTGAAAGCCATTACAGCAACTGAACTAACTGAGGTCAGTCTTTGGTGAATCACAGAAACAGGTGGAGTTGTCAAACAAAGGAATCTTTGTTTACAACATACAAGGAGATCACAGGGAATAAGTTCCAAAGCCTTGACTGTTTGAACAGGAGAGAGATTTTTATTTAGTATTTAAGATGAATACTCAGAAGGGAGAGTTTTATTATTCCGTGTATGGTTGGTCATAAGGTTGTGGATGCATGCACATCCACATATGTATTTGTGCAATATGTATTGCATGTTCACCTGAATGAAGCTTGTATTCCACCGAGGGCAGAAACTTCAACGTTAGAATAAAGCAGAGGTAACTGTTGGACAAGGGAAAGGGACTCTGCAGGCTTCAAGAGCAGATAGAAACTAGATGGGGTCTTGGGCTCATTTTCTGGGACAAGGAATGCAAGGCCTTGATTGCTTTTGAAATAGCACTAGGAGTTTTGCCACTGATTTATTGTCTCAATAGCTTAGGCTATTTCCTGGTCTGGTGGTGACTGTTAGTTTTCCCATTGCCTTGTTCCCTCAAAATCCTTAAGGAGTGAGGTTTTTGCATTTCTTTGTAAGAACCTCCCAGGAAGTTTTGGAAGAAGTGTGCTTGGGCAAGTACACAGGTGGGGTATAGATCATTGAAAATAGCTGGGGACAAAAAATGATTTTCTTATGTCAGGAAAACTATATGTCATCTTAATTTTCTGGGAACCTCTAATTCTTTTTGCTGATGTTACCAGCAGGCTTCTGAGATATTACTGATTGTTCTCTTGTACCTAAGGAAAAAGAAATGTAGAAAGCAAAAGACAAAACTTTAAAATCTATCCTCCAACTCATCAATTCACTGCAGCCACCTCTCTGTCTTTCCCTTTCTCTTTTTCTTTCTCTTTCTCTCTCACTTTCTCTCTCACATACGCACAACACACGCAAATCATCTTAAAACAATTTTTAATTTTCCCTATTCCATTTTAATATACTTGAGGCATGATCATTTTCTTAGTAAATACAAGAAAAAAAAATCTAGGATTCCATCATTCTGTGTGATTAAAGTATTGAGGAATTTACTTCCAATAGCACTTATAAAAACACATTTTATTTATGTAATATTATATAATCAGGTGCCTGCATTTTTCTTATTCTCTAACTAGTGTTATTTGGCAATTAATATTTTGTCAATCAATATTCCCCTATACCTGAATGTGTGGGCAGTGAGAGATGAGTTAGAGGCAAGGATGGTGAACACTCCCAACAACTGCAGACTACATATATCTTAAGCCATGATTTTCTTTGCAAAGATCAACATTGATAATGTTCTAGTCATACCTCCGTGTACCAGGAAAGAAGTAGCATATTTCTTGAAAGACACAGCTATCAAAGCTCCATTGAGAAACTGTAAAGATGGACAAGCGATTTCCAAATTACATATCTGATAATGGACATCTACTCTGATTATTTAAATATGAATAAAAATAAAAAACCTTACTAATAACCAAACAGAGTATCCAATTTTACATGTGAAGGAAATAATGGAAGAGACATGTCACCAAAAGTATATGGATGGCTTATAGGCACATGACAAATTTCTCAACATTTAGACATTAAAGAAATACAAATTAAAATCATAATGAGACATGCTTACATATCTATTAGAATGGCTAAAATTATAAAGGCTAATTGTACTTGGTCTGAGCTAGATTGAGAAGCAACAAAAAATCTAAACTGTTGTTGGCATATATCATGATACAACCACTTTGGAAAATAGTTTGAAAATTTTTTTAAATGCAAAATATGTTGCAGTTACAAAAATAGCCATTTTACTTCTAGGCATTTAACCAAGAGAAACAAGCCCTATGTTCATACAGGGACTTGTATATGAATTTCATAGCAGCTTTATTTTTAAGAATTGAAAACAGTGGAAATGTTCATCAATGTCCATCCATAGAGCAAAGAAAAATTATGATCTATTCATTAAAGAGATTACTATTCAACATCAAAATGAACTATTTACAATTGGAGATTCTCAAAGTAATGATGCTGAGAAAAGAAAAGCCAGGCAATGAATAGTATATACAGTGTGATTCCATGACTATAAAAAATCTAGAAAATACAAATTTATATATAGTCACAGTCATCAAATATATTGGTGTGATTTTAGTGCCTTCTTCTGTGATCCTATAGCTTCCTACACTTGCATCTCTGAGCATTTGTTACACCATGTGAAAATATGAACTCTTTCTCTTCATTCTGTCTTACTAGAATAAGAGTCCTTGAAATTTTATGGACAATTGAACTCTCAGTTATTAGCAGAAATTCTATCACACAGTAAGTTTCCAAATATAAAAGCCAGAGTTTTACAATGACTTCTAAGCTTTTACATGATCTAGCCACTCATTTAACCTCTGTGACCTCTTTCCCTGCTACTCTTCAGTCACTCACAGTGGCCTCCTTGCTATTCCTCAGATATGCCAGGCATGATCCAACCTTATGGCCTTCAAGATAGCCAATTCCTTTGTCTGGAGTGACCTTATTGCTGATAGTTCTGCGCAAATTCATCACCTTTCCATACCTTTGTTCAATTGTCAGCTTCATTGTAACTACCCTGATCTTCCTATTAAAAATTTTAACTCCCCATCCCCTGCCTAGCAACCTTGATTTTTCTCACCCTGATCGAGTTTTTCTTTTTCCCCATTGTACTCATCCTTTTTGAATGCACTATGCAATTTTTATTAAGGTTTATAGCTTTGAATTGTCTCACCCATTAAAATAAAAGTTCTACAAAGCCAAGTATTTCATTTACCAGTGTAGTCTGAAGTAATATCTGCCATATAATAGTTCAGTAGACAACTGGTAAATTTCAAAATAAATTAATGTTGAGAATATACTGAATTTCACAAGTCATTTCAATATTTATTTCCAAAAAATAAACTATGTAAAACATACCTTAAATTTACTTTCAAAATATTTTATAGCATATAATGGACAATATACATAAGCCTTAAAGAAACAATCCTATAAATAACCATTTCATACCTACTTAAAAACTACATAATACCACACTCCTAGATCCTCTCTGAACGCTCTAAAATAACCCTAAAGGAAATACATTTTTAAAAATAACAGATTTTTTGTCAAATAATTTAATAAAATAAAAGTTTCATTCATCTATGTAGATCATAATAAATGTTTTTAATAAGCATGAAATTATAACTCTGAAGTGTGCTAAAATGAAACCACCTGCTAAGGGTGAGAGAATAAAAATAAACATCATGTTTCCAAATAAGAGGAATTTATTACCTTTGAATCAAAGCATGTGGATTTGTTCAAACTGGCAATAAAGGAATATGGAGACACAAACCATAGAAAGTCATATTTTAGATTTCTAAAAGACTTCGAAGTGAAAAGTATACATTCACTTCTCACTTATTGCTCCTACATATTCATGAATTTGAGAGAAAATATAGGCCCTGTGTGTCTTAGCAACTAATGGGATATTTTTTGATATTTACATGCTTACACATAGTATGTGTTATAGTCTTCTCTTTTACATGCTGTAAAAAGGTTAAACCCTTTTCTGCAGAGATCTGAAAATGTGAAACAGTGCCTGAGTAGCTGAATTCATCTAATTCAAATTTCTTGCAGGTCTAAGACCTATTGATTTTCACTTGACTGCCTCCTTTTTCATCTGTCAATTGGTTAAAAATTCTGGTACTGAAGAGAATACATTGGGGCTGGTGGCTCAGTGTGTTAAAGCCTCTGCCTTCAGTTCAGGTCATGATCTCAGGATCCTGGGATCGAGCTCCACATCGGGACATAATGTAACGACAGATAGTTTATATGGGAGCCCTTTGGGTACTCTGGTGGATGAATGTTTTTAAATTAGTTTTTCATGGACATGGGGAGTTAGAGACGAGAAGGGAGGTGGGGGAAATTGGAAGGGGAGCTGAATCATGAGAGACTATGGACTCTGAAAAACAATCTGAGGGTTTTGAAGGGGCGGGGGATTTGGAGGTTGGGGTACCAGGTGTTGGGTATCATAGAGGGCACTGCTTGCATGGAGCACTGGGTGTGGTGCAAAAAGAATGAATACTGTTATGCTGAAAATAAATAAAACATTAATTTAAAAAATATTAGTTTTTCGTAAACTACAAAAAAAAAAAAAAAAAGAAAAGCGCTCCCATTTATAGCGTACACTTTATGGTTCACAAGGCACGTGCCAACAATAAAAATAATAATGGGTTACCGTTACACTTCATAGAAAAGGAGGTACAGGGAAATTGAATGAAAGGGAATAACAAAGTAGGTTCATAAGTCAATCTTCCTTGTAAAAAAATTAACCTGAAAGTGCGTTTCTGCCACCTCTCTCCTGTGTGACATTTTATCGATGGGAGATGGAAAATAAATGGTCTGGTTAACCTTTCCCTCCCCCTCAAAACCCATTATTTGAAAACACAAAAAGGGAAGTGAAGGGAGAAATCCTCCCACTCCCATCCCCACTCACCTCCATAGCCACCTCCTCTTCCAAGAACCTAGCAGACAAGGTGCCAAGAAGTGTTAGGTACCAGCAGTGGTCTCAGATCTCATTCAAGAATCATGGTGAAAGGCATTCAAAGAGATTGTGGGGGCACAGGGATCCAATTAAGGGGGACAAGTTTAAGGTTTGCCTGGTCCCCTAAAAACTAATGGCACTAGAGAAGATGAGCTTTGGGAACTATAGCATAATGGATACAATGTGTAAAAAGCTTCAGTGAGTCATGGTGGGAAGAGGCCAAGAGGGTAGCAAACACAGTCTTAGATGATGTTATTAATAGCACTATAGGCTCTAGATTTCCTGTTGTGGTGTTCTTTGCAAGACCAGCCCGGCCAAAGTGGATACTCTCAACCTGGAACAGAGGGTCTTGGAGATGCCAGCACGTGAGGTATGATGAGAGGGTAAAATGATAGGAGGTGTCCTTTGGAAGGACTGACTCCTTGACTTTAAAAGGGAGAACCCAAATCTGTAGGTGAAATCTTTCTGGCTACAAAGAGGGCCAAGGCCTCCTAAGGTCAAGGTCTCCTCGTCACTTGCAAAGATGTCGAAGAACATATTCAGACATTTCAAAGATGTCCTCATATCATTGGTTCCCACTCTGGAATTCTATCAATGAGGTGAGAGTTCCTCTAGTTGAAAAAGAGATCTAAAAAGACTTCCCTTTCTCATGTAATTTCTGTAACCTCCAGGACACACCCACCTCCCCCTTCCAGCTCTGTAATGAAGCCACAGCTGGTGCCAATTTGTGGAACTCCTTAAAGGCTATTCTCCCTTATATACCCCGGGACCAAGTTCCCATGCTCCCTCACCCGATTTCCTGCACTCACCTCCCACCTGGTGTGTTCACACCTGCAAGTGCCTTTTACCAACCCCTTTGCCAAAAGGCAGCCAGAGTGACCTTTCAAAGACCTATCAGTTCCTGGCATTTGTCTCCATAGAAATCTGCACTGATCTTCTAACAAATTCTCAGTCCTCCAAAGGCACCCATAATCCTCCCATCAGTCTATTCATACCCCTCCAACTGACTGATGCCTGTTCTGCCCCATCTCTCTGCCCTTCAACCACACTGCCTCCTTCTTCCTGTGGAGACCTCTCATGGCACCTGCCTCCAAGCACAGGTGATTCCCATTGATGGGAAGACCCTCTTCTCTCCCCCATCTCCCCACTCCAGTTACTCCCACTTATTCGTGAGCTCACAAGCCCCATGGTACACACTCTCCATGCAGCCTGCTCTCTCTTTTCTAGCACTGGCCTCCGTTTCTAGCTGTGCTTGTGTCATGGATGTCCCTCCCCAGCCAGCCTCCAAGCTCTCCTTCCCTTTAGCTCCAACACCTGACACAGTGCCTGGCACGTAGTAAGCCCTGGCTAGCTTCTAAGAGCCTCACTGAGGGACTGAAAGCATTTTAAAAATGTCACCACGTAGGCTCGAAACTGTAGGCAGAAAAAGCTTTGCCTGGATTGACATTTTAGAGACGTATTCGTCAAGTTGGATGTGTTCACTGACTTTACCTTGTAAAATTTAAAAAAAAAAAAAAGGACCTCTGTATCGCTTCGCATCTAAGGAAGGCGCATGTATACTATTAGACCACGTTATGAGCTTAATGGAAGGAGACAAGATGTTTTCGCTAAGAAAATGTATAAGACTGTTGAGGTCAAGTGGGAGGAAACAGTCCGTTTGTTGGAGCATTGCTATCTTACTCTATCACAGCCACTCATAAAAATCTGACACGGGGTGAGTCAGAATTGTCTGTCGGAGAGGAGTTAGATCTGGCTCATGTTCCTACAGACATGAAAGCCAGAAACGAAAAAGGAGGCTTTAAAAGCGTGGGTTGAGGAGGCGGTGTGGTTCACTGCGATGAGCTAAGTGCCCAGGGCCACCAGCAGACATGCTGGCCTGTGTCCGTCCTTTGTTCTGGGGTCCCTCTTGCACCATGTGGTGAGGCTGGTGGCTGGGAGAAGCTCAGGACAGGACCCGGTGGCATCTTATTTCTCCCACCCTCCTGTGGGCTCCAGTGGTCTCCAGTAGGTCCCAAGGGACAGCCTGCCTTCCTTGAAAAGCCCAGTAGCACTGGGAGCAGAAACTGGGGCCAAAGAGTGAGCACCCTGTTTGACAAGCTGGACCAGCCACCTCTTCTTCAGATGCAGGGGGAGCCCTGGCATGCTGACTCCTCCCTTCTCCCTTTCCCCTTTCCTCTTTCCTCCCTCTTTTCTTCCCCTCTCTCCTTCCCTGGTGGTGCCCTTTCCCAATGCCCACTTCATCCCTTTTCCTTTCTACATACCTGTCTTCTAGAGTTTCTTCTCTTTCCTCCCCATTACTTCCCTTCATCTGAATCTCCTCTTTGGTCCCTTTGTCCCTGCTCTCTGCTCCTCCTCCCCTTCCCTGGCCCCTGTTCAGCTCCATACTGAATGCAGGCAGAGCTGGACTAACATGCTCACTTGCTTGCTCAGCCAACCTCCAGAGAAGTCACTCTTCGGTGGCCACCTTCCTGACCCCCTGGTCGCTTCTCCACTTGTTCAGATATTGCTCTGAAGTCTGAGGAGGACAGAGCGGGGCTGCCACAGAAGCAGGCCAGAGGAGAAACCAAACCATGTGTCCACACTGTCCCCCAGCACTGCTGCTCTGAGAGCTTTCGGAGTCCTCAACAGGGTTAGGATTTAGGGGCTTCTTCAGAACCGGGAGTGAAAACAAGCATAGGTCAAAAGAAAAGCGACGGCCCCCACACAAAAATAATAATCACAAATGAAAACTATGTTAACTCTGAAGTCCCAAAGTCGAAGAATTGCCTTGAATCTGTCACTAGAAAGCACCCAAGGCCTCACTCTCTGGGTTCTGGGTGCCCTGGGAATGGCAGGAGGCTCTGACATGCACGTGGGGGTGCCGAACTATGAGGGCTAGCCTGCCCGCTGGCAGGGGTGGGGTACCTCCTGTGGCGCTGTCCTGGCACGACCCCCTGCGTAGGGGGTGTGGCGCGGCGTCCTGGGTGGTCCTGGTGCCCTGGGGTTGCCGGAAGCCTGGGCTCCGACCTCTCCACTCTCCCACCCCTCCCCCCCCCCTCCTGTCCTGCGTTTTCTGCTTCAGGTGAGGGCGCGTCGAGGTGTCACTTTACCTGTGAGCAGAGGGTCCTCCAGAGAAGCCATGGGGCAGGGAGGGGCAGCAGGCAGCAGGAATGAGAACGGGACACCGTGGCCTCTGGGGCTAAGCTGGAGCGTGGGAGCGCAGGGGCAGCGAGTATGGTGGGTCCTGCAGTCCCGAATGGGCTGCAGCACAGCACCCTGGAGCTGTGTGCCCCTCCTTCCCGCCTGGGCAATTAGCAAAGCCCCTTCTCCTGGCCCCCCCCCCCGCCCCGCCCACGCCCCCCTCCCTCCTGAGTCCTCTGAGAGCTCACTTCCAGCTTTGGAAATTAGCAAAGACCCTTCTCTGCGCCGGCCCTGCCCCCTCACTCCAGGGGCCTGAACCCTGGCTGGGGTGCAGGGCTATGCCCTAGCATGCTGCCCCATTGCCAGCGCCTGCGCTGGGCAGACTCATAGCCTGGCTTTCTGAGCGGGTGTCCACGGGCAGCCTGGCTGCGAAAAGATCATCAGTCCTAAAGGCCAGCTGCACTCTTGGGTCAGTTTGCTGGCTTCCAGATTGCGCCCAAAGCCAGGAACCAGCTTCCCCAGCACAGGCCTGGGCTGAGATGCCTGCCTGGGATCTGTCTGAGCAGTCTCCTCCACTCCAGGCAGGGATGGCACTTCAACCTGGATGTTTGGGTTTTTGGTTTGTTTTTTTGGTCATTGGTTATTACATGACCTCCAGGGTAGGTGCTCCACAAAGGGAGTGAAAACAGGACGCCTGATATATATGCATATGGCCATTCTAGAAAAATAGCTTGGGGTTCTCTCGGAAACGCGGCATTGGTCCTTGCACTATGGTTTAATAGAAAAGGGATTATGCACCAAGTTACTTAAATGAGCATAGGTTGAAATCGTTTACTGAGAGTAAATATTTTAAATAGTTATATTTTAACTAAATCTATCATCAATCATAAATCTATTACACGAAGGTTACAGGCAATTTAAAAGCAAGAGCACTCTCTTCAGGGTTTTAAATAATCCCTGTCTGTCTTGGCACATGAGAATGCAAAGATAGGAAATGGTTTGTAAAAGATCATATAATAGCTTTTACTAATTCTATTTATTTGACAGACAGAGATCACAAGTAGGCAGAGAGGCAGGCAGAGAGAAAGATGGGGAAGCAGGCTCCCCGCCAAGCAGAGAGCCTGATGAAGGGCTCGATCCCAGGACCCTGAGATCATGACCTGAGCCCAAGGCAGAGGCTTAACACACGGAGCCACCCAGGCGCCCCCAGATGAAATACATTTCTGACTTAGAAACTTCAGATAGAATTATTTTGTCCATGATGACAACTGAAGAAAATGTGTCATCCCTAAACCTAACCTTAAACCCTACCAACACTGAAACCTAAGCTGACCTTAAAGCCCAAACTAGAACCCTGAATCCCAAACCTGGAATGGAACCCAAAGCCTGTACCTGAGCCCTGGATCCAAGCCCTGAACCACGAACCCAAACCCTAAACCAGACCTCCAAGTCATGAAACCTGAACCCAAATCTCAGCATGAAGTCAAACCCCAAATTTGACCTTGAACTTTATCCCATAAGCCCTGAGTCTTAAAGCCTAAATCATAAACTTAAAGCCCTAAACTATAACTCTGTTCCCTTGTCCTTCACTCTAAACCCTCACCCTAACACTAAACCCAAAGCCTGATTAGAACTCTGACTAAAACCTGAACCTGAACCCAAATTCAAACCCTTCACCACACTTTGCTTATGCACTTGCCATTGATGGATATTTGCAGTTTCTACCTCTTGATTCTTGTGAACATTGTTTGGGTTGGGGGCTAGGGTTAGGGTCTTGGATTAGGGTAGGGTCCAGGCTTGAGACCAAGTTGAGGTCAGAGTGTGGGTCTGCATCAGGGCCATGTTCAGTGACACTGTTTGGGTCAAGGACTGTTGTAATTCCACATTGTTTCCAATTCATTGTTCCTTAGCTATTTGGGGGGAAGTTGGGGGGTATTGGGCTCCATGCAGCTTGAATTTCCGGAATGAAATGGCATCAGCTGGACCCGGGGAGGGAGCAGGACCTTCCACTGAAGGGTGAGCTCCCACAGTCCTGCACTGCCTTGCACCGCCTGCAGAGGGCGCCAGACCCCAGCACCCGCCCTGAGCCCAGGCTGCACAGCCACAGCTGTGACCTGAGCCCTGCCTTTTCAGGAACCACTGTGGAGACTTCTGGAGAATGTGGGGCGCCTCCCACCCTGACAGGACAAGCTGAGGAGGGTGTGGCTCTGCATCCACACTGACCGGACCCGTTGTGGAGGACGCGCCCACACTGGCAGCAGTCCAACCTCCTAAGGACCAGACGCTGGAGGAGGTGAGGAGAAGTCCCTTAGTGGACTGTCAAGGGGTTCGTGGTCTCAGGACCCCACAGAGAAAGGGCGCCCTGTGTAGACACTGGGGCTTCCGTCGTTTTGTGTGAGGAGACGTGGCCTCCTGCTGTGCTGTGCGCGGGGCTGTGGGGTCCCCCCTTTCTGGGCTCGGGTGATCCTTGGTCCTTGTCTGTGTTTGTGTGCTCGCGGATTCGGTTCCTTGGGCTCCTCAGATGGTCTGCAGTCAGGGAGCGTCCCCCTGCTTTGGTGCTCGTGCTCTCCCCACCTCAGCCCTGCGGGGTCCTTCCCGTGCCCACACCCACTCCAGGCTTGCGCCTAGTCCGGAAATTCGGGAGCCAAAGTGAGGACTCTGTAGCCGGTTTTGGGGAGAGTAGGTATTTTCCCAGTGTGGGTTCTTCCCTGAGCACAGTGCCTCCCCATCTCCGTGTGTACCCCTCCCTGTCTGTCGTCATTGTTGCAGGGCTGTCACTTTCTTGGTTCAGGGGCCTCCTGGGTATCTTGCTATCTTGGATGCAGGTGTAAATGAGATCGTTCTCAGTAGTCTCTTTCTGATGGGTCCTTCCGAGCACCTAGGAGTGCCACTAATTTGTGCATATTGATTTTGTTCCTTGCAAGTTCTTGAATTTATTAGTTCGATTGGCCTTAAACTTAATCTGCCGGTTATTTGACCAGCAGCATGGGTTTAATTGGGAAGAGCAGAGAATGGCAGTCTGGGCTGAGCAAGCTAAGGTCCCATCACAGGCAAGTGCGAGAAACAAAGGAGAGGAACATTATTTCATGGAGGAGGAAGAAGTTGGGAAGGGTGCTTGAAGGAAAGTCCCTTGGAGAAAGGCAGGGTGATGGAGAATTCTCACCAGCTGAGCTGCAAAGCTCCTACAAAAAGTCAGGAGATGAACCTCCAGCTTCCCCTGTGGGGCCTAAAATTGGTGAGTCTCTCCTGTGGGGGATTGCAATGTGGGGTCTGTAATGGGCACTGAGCACCAGGCGCCCCCTTCCAGCCTCCCCTTCTGGCATCCCCAGTCCACTTTACTGGGGCTTCCCTTCCTGCTTTTGCACAGTTCTAACCAGCTTGTGGTGGAACGTTGTGGAAAAACTGAAATTCCAAATCCACTGCTTCTACTGCACCTGAGATACAGGGGCCCATGATTTAATCCTCCCACGAGTCTCTTGCTAGCCCCACCTGTCCGTTACTCATTTTGAGAGTTGATATTACCAAAGTACTGTAATTCTAAAAATTTCTGAATTAGCTGTATTATTTCTTTTTAGGTATGAAGTTAACTTCCAATTATATGAATTAAATATTTTGGTCATTGTTTTCTAATTTTATTGCCTTATTCTTGGAAAATATAGCCTGATATTTAACTCTAGGAATTTATTGGCATATACTTCTGGCCTAAATAATGGCCTGTTTGTGTAAATGTTCAACTTATGCTTATATACTTACTGAAGACTCTTGTTTTGGGGTCAGGATGGCTACATTTATTAATAGATCAGGACTATTAGATTCTCTAAATTTTGATGTCTCTTAATTTAATCTAATTAAATTATCAGTTAATGAAAGAAGTTAAATTTTTTATGTACTACTGCATCTAAACTTATCAAAGTCTTTGCTATAATTAGACAAGTATGTCATCCTGTTTTTATACCAAGTCTCACATTAAAAAAATCATACTATCTGAAATATTATTTATTTTTATTATTATTTATTTTTTTTAAAAGATTGTATTTATTGGGGTACCTGAGTTAAGTGTCTACCTATAGCTCAGGTCATAATACCCGGGTCCTGGGATAGAGCCCCGCAGGGGGTTCCCTGCTCAGTGGCGTGCTTCTCCCTCTCCCTCTGTTATTCCCTCTGCTGTGTGCATGTTTTTCTTTTCTCACTCTCTCTCAAATAAATAAGTAAAATTTAAAGATTATCTCTCTCAAATAAATAAGTCAAATTTTTTTTCTCAATGGGAGGGAGAAGCAGACTCTCCACTGAGCAGGGAGCCTGATGCAGGGCTCAATACCAGGACCCTGGGATCATCACCTGAGCTGAAGGCAGACACTTGAACCGACTAAGTCACCCAGGCACTCCAGCTGTTTATTTATTTATTTATTTTTATTATGCATATGTTTTATCTCTCTTTTCTACAAGTCTTTTTTTTGATCTTTTTACTTTTTTCATAAAACTGAATTATTTCAAGATGACTTGGTCATCCTCTTTTCCCCAACCTCAAAGATCATAGAGTATATTTTAACTGTTAAAATAATATTAGTATTTAAGTGCTGCCTACACAAATTAAGGCAAATTATCTGTGGTCTGTATTCCTGAAAATATTTTTTTTATTATGCCTTCCTATGCCAATGACATTTTATAAGGATCTAAATGTTTCCATTTGTGATTTTTTTTCAAGATAATAAAGCTATTACTTCATTCTTTTTTATATCTGATGTTATTTAAAAAAATTCTGTCAGTCTGATTCTTGTTTCTTTATTAATGAATTATTTTTTTTCTCTCTAACACTTGTGATTTTTTTTGTGTGTCTTTGGTATGTAT